>NW_026294669.1:8265000-8510000 GCF_026119805.1 Tympanuchus pallidicinctus
GCTGGTTGTGGCAAACCAGCAACAAAACAGCTTTTGTGCTCTTTGTTTGCAGCGTACAGGACTGTCCATACACTGTGCTAGTGTGTGAATAAGCTTTCTGGAGAGAAGCAGCACCAATTTTCCATACCATCTAAGGGACTCAATTGGCAATGCTGTGTGACAAATCAGGGCAGATTAGAGTTGAGCTGGTCAAATCCTGCCACGCTGTTCTTTGAGCAAAAAACCTGTGGCATTGCTGGGTCCAAGAAAAGGCAGAATTTGAAAGACAAACACAGCACTCAGATGTGCAAAAAGGAAGAGCTGCCCAGTGTCAAAGACCAGGGAAGACTCATTTTCGGGCGGAACAAGGCTGGTTGGCTGCTTGGGCTTTTTTACTCTACTGAGGCTGTAATTACAGCTTCACAAAACTTGCGTGACATTGCTAATTTGAGAAAAAATGGAAGACTGATCTTTGTAAGAACACTCAGGGTTGGGATTTTATTTATGGAGTCCCTATATCAGTAAATGAAACCTATGAATGTTAGTAATTTAGTATCTTTATGTAAGTAATTATGGAAATAATCCAAAACCGAGAGATGGGAAGATGTAAATGTCAGCTATTAAGAACGATTTAAAAGAGGTAAGTTGATTTTAAGATACCTGTAAGTCAAATTGACCATCAAACTGTGGTGTGAAATTATGAAATCAAAATTACTTAACTCTCTTCAGAGCATTGCTTTCTTTGCTAAAGATCTCTTACCTACAGAGGAATCTTTGTATGTTAAACAGTACCTTCAATCTAAGACACAGATTCTGTGCTTTGATCCATCCCATTTTATTTCCTATAGCTTTGCATCAAAAAGGAGCCAGTTCTTTGCCTTACATATTTGGAATTATATGATTCCCCTTATTCTTGGGGAGCTATGGGCGATATATATCTGCATAAAGAAGAGAAACATATTAAAAGTGCTCATTGCAAATAGTCATTTATGATTTGTGTCAGCTAATTTGTGTGGAAAATGTCTTCTTCCTTGGCTCAGAATAAGTGTCAAAACACATAGTTGTCCTTTCCACAATGACCCAGAAGGCTGTCTTTCACCATGTAGTGACACAACCAAGGCAGATCTGTCTAAATCTGCCCATCACTCTGGCTTGTCTCTTCAAGTGCTGTGCCTTTTTGAGGCATTTGTGTTCATCTGGATCTAGTCCTGCAGACAGCTGAGCATCTTCTATGTGTCCTTTAATGACGGGCTGTGGCTCAATTAGCTAATAGTACATGCTACCAAGCATCCTTATGGGAATGCAGAGCACCTGCCTTAGCCTTTAGCTATGTCCCTCCTGCCTCCCAGGAGATTAGTGCCAGCTCTTTATCAGCATCAGTGGGCAAGTGCTAGCACCTTGCAAGGCTCAGTCTTAGCGTGGAGCTTTAACAAGAGCTTTAGAGAGAATAGCAGAGGTTTCTTTCTCCCTGTTTGTGATAATGCCCCACAGCAGGAGTCACAGGAGAGAGCTAAGTACTTATAAATGATTTTACGAAAAGATCTTGAGTTGTGGCAGTCCTGAAATGATCTCCTGCTAAGGATAAACACTCCCTTGTTGACATTACCTGTCTTCATTCTGGGTCTGTGCCTAGAAATGAAGATGTTGGTTCTTTATCTATCTCAATCTAATTTACAGAAAGCTTGTTGTCAAAGCTCTTCTTGCCCGAGAAATGGCATTGCAGGGATTTGGTGTCCAAATAGGGGGGAGGCGGGGAGAGAAGTTGGGAGAATTAAACCAGGTTTGACCTGATATGGATCCAAATCAAACAGATCTCCTTTATTTATTTTCATTTGTGACTCTCTCAGCAGCAAGGTATAAGCATTAAATACAGAAGCGATAGCAAGCAGAGGAAAAACGTAAGACTTTAAATGATAGCAGGGATCAGTATTTTAGTGTATTCCTTCTATGATCTCCTGATAGAAATAGAAGAGGCCAGGCACAACAGAAATATTTCCTATTATGGATAAACTAAAGTCACAGTGGAATCTGTCATGCTTGTGATATGAGAGATGGACAATATTCCTGAGCTGTTGCCATGCTGGCACTTGAAAGCAGCTTGTATTTTGTTTATGGAGCCGAATCAGAAACCCTTTCCCCTCTCTCTCTGTTGTTTTTTTTTTGGTTGTTTTTTTTTTCTTTTGGCCCAGCATGTGTAATTCTTCTTCATGGAAGCTCGAAATGGCTGTGGAGCAGCTCAATATTCCATTTATTTTATTTATAAAAGAAATTCAAAGCCTGAAAAGATGAAGTAATTGACTTACTGGGATGACAGTTAAACCCACTAAATTTAATCTTATCCTCTCAAGTACAACATATCGCGCTTACAAATTATCACCCTGCACCAGACAGGCCTGCTCTCTTCACCTAATCCAAATGGAAATGAAGGCCTCTGTTATTGTATTATCTGACTTTACTATCAGCATTAATCCGGCTTAACTCACTTAATGATGCCACTTGTGGCACTATGAAGGCAGCAAAGAAGTCTATAAACTACTTCCATTAAAATGCAAATCTGGCCCACAGAGAAAATAAGTGACACAAAAGTAGGAGAATTCGGCCATACACTGTATTAGCCTCTTGCCGCACAGAACTGATACAAGTATAATAACTGATGCTGTGATTATTATTCTAGCTGTGGATTTCCAATGAAAGGAAGCCAGTCTACCACAGAACGTCACAAAAGTGCTTCAACAAGCCAGGGTATTTAATTTCTGAAGAGATTTATATTTTTTGTTGTCAGGAAATGAACAAATACTTATCAATGTAAAAACTGCTATCTTAAATCTTCCTGCCAGGTTTTTCATACTGATATTATTTGCACCCTATAACACAGGAAATGAAAATCTTCTGTGCCTTTCACATCTCCACTGTATCTTAAAATCCTTTAGTAACAGCCTTGCTTCTTTTTTTAACCCCCTTCTGTAAACATGAAAGAAAACTTTTATGGATTAAGTATAGGGAATTACTAATGCCAAAATCTCAGCTCCAAATTCCTTCTCTTGAACATTTCTGTTTGCTGATAATTTAATTTTTTTTTTTTAAAGGGAACCATAACATCTGTTTTACAGAAAGGCCTGGTTTAATTTTAGTGTAAAGCTGCTCACATTCATCTCTGCTCCTCTCCCTTGCACACATGCAAGCTCACTTGGGCGTCCCGCCTGGCCACCCGTTTGTATGAAAAAGCATCAATGCAAAAGCTTTTGTTAGTATGAAACCAGTTCCGGTAAAAACACCAGGATTCAAGCTTCTTCCACTTTCTCTTGAGCTCGATAGCTTCCTCTGCCTCAGTAACCCTAAACCTATTTCTGGCTTTGGTATTGAGAGAACCTTGTATCTACATGGAGACATAGACACAGATCCCCTACTGCTTAAATCAACATTTCTCTGTAGGCTTCGAGAGTGAAATGTAAATGTAAGAATTTGGTCCAGCATATTTTATGTTTGGGGTGACAGATTTGTGATGCCCCTTCACTTTTTCTTGGAAATCTTATCACTGATAATATAACAAATCAGAGATGGGGCCAAGCTATACGATTCGGATTTGTGTTTCTGTCTCGTGCATGGGAATTTGATTTAGCTCACTCGCTGAGAGGAGCAGAGATGAGATTCAGGTTTCATCTAGGTTTGGATGGTGATTCCCCTCCAAGGCTGAAGAATGTTTTGATCTGGAGCCCTGGCATGATCACTAACAAAGACCTTTTCTTTCTCATCCCCACCCACATGCTTTCCCCACCCAGAGCATGACTTGCTCAGATGTTTCATCACTGAAATACTGTTAAATTGGCTTTTCTCTCACCTTAGGCCCACAGAACTGTGATCTGATTGCTGCAGACACTAGATGTGCTGCAGTACTCCCATTCGGGTGCTCCTCTCTGACCACAGTGGCACTGTGATTTCGGCAGAGGGCTGGTCAGGGCAGGTGAAAACATCCAGTTTCAACCTAAAGTGATGATCTGTAGCAAGGGCAGTATCTCCTTAAAAGAGGCTCTGCAGACTTTGGCAGTTTCGTCTGTGGCTTTTCATGGATGCTGGGGGATTTTTCGTTTTTTTGCTGCTTTCAGGGTGAAGTTGGCCCTCTGCCACAGCATATCACAGAATCACAGAATCACAGAATTGTAGGAGTTGGAAGGGACCTCCAGAGATCATCGAGTCCAACCCCCCTGCCAAAGCAGTTCCCTACACCAGGTCACACAGGTCGGCGTCCAGGCAGGTCTTGAACATCTCCAGAGAAGGAGACTCCACCACCTCCCTGGGCAGCCTGTTCCAGTGCTCCGTCACCTCACTGTACAGAAGTTCCTCCGCACATTGGTGCAGAACTTCCTATGCTGCAGTTTCCGGCTGTTTCCCCTTGTCCTGTCTCCAGCATATCTGGAATCATGCTTTGGCCTAACAGACATTTAATACTAAATGCAGTACTAAATACATATTGCTCATCTGGTGGGCTGTTCTTAAAATGCAGAGCATGAAAGGGTGCCAGGAGAGACCAGCACTGCTGGCAAGGTCACTACCCTGCACCTGTATGCTGCCATGCAGGTAGTCCTTGGTGCCTCTGGATCTGCATTCTCTGTTCCAATCCCTAGCTGTGTCAGACAGCATCAGTGAATGATTTACGGAGCTTTGCCCAAGGCTTGTTAGAAGGAAATTAATTGCCTGATTTACAGGAGAGATGCCTCAGCTCCTGCACATCATTGGTCCGAGGCCTTTACCTCTGAGATGTGAAATGCCCTGTGTATGAGCCAGATATCAGACAGATAGTTTTCTTATCATTACACAAGAAAACTTTATTGGATTGGCTCAAAATATCATTTCCAACCTGTGGAACTAATGTCATGTCTCAACCTGAATATGTTTTTTAAATTAAAATTGAGATTATTTCAGTTTGGCTGAATGCTCTAAGAGTTGGTTTAACCTAAACAAATAAACAGAAGTTTCCAAAGCACACACATTTGGGCATGTAGAGCAGAACAATATGTGAATCTTAAACTGTCAGGTGTTTCTAGGGACAACCTCATTTCAAACATGCCTTTAGCCTGTGCTTTCAGGAATGAGAAAATTTCTGTGGCTAGAAAATATATATATTTTTAATTGCAATTGTCTTTATTTATTTTAACACTGTAAGGACTGGATTTGCACATCGTGCATCATCCATGAACCTGCAACATCTGCATGCACACATGCTACAGTTATACAGATAAAAAGGGTTGGACTGGGTGACATCCAGAGTTCCCTCCTAGCTAGTGCATTCACTTGTGATAGAACCACATGTGGTGATTCTACAAGTTCTAGTGAATCCAAAAGAAAACTGTCTGTATACATCAAATAAGTAGCACAGTGCAACATTCTTCAGACGTGGCAATGTGATACCCAGTAAATCTTATTAAAAGTTGTTATACTTACAAGAGGCATGATTTTTTGGTCTATGTACCAATACCACCCACTCAGACAAGTTTGTAGATACAATTAGCAATTGGGCTTGCATCTGATTTCTGCTAATCCCAGGTAACAGCCGTAGGATGAGAAGGAATGGCCTCAAGTTGCAGCAGGGGATGCTCAGGTTGGATATTAGGTAACTTTTCCTCTCAGGAAGAATGGTGAGGCAGTGGCACAAGCTGGCCAGGGAGGTGGTGGAGTCACCATCCCTGGAGGTGTTCAAGAAAAGGGTGGATATGGCCCTGAGGGATATGGTTAGTGGGTATGGTGGGGGTGGGTTGTTGGACTCAGTAAACTTAGTGGTCTGTTCTAACCTTAATGATTTTATGATACTATGGTTCCATGAAAAATGATTGAATATATAAAATGTAATTTGCCATTTTTGTTTTTATTGGCATTAATACACAGTGTCCTACAGATGTGTTTTTGTAATCTTGCTTATAGATCTGTGGGAGAAAGGGGACATGTTTTGTGTCATACAAGAACTTTCTGAGATCTGAAACAAAAACATCAAACCTCAGCTAAAGGTGATAACAGGTAACTTCAGTATGTTAATCAGTGAGATCACTAGAGATGATCTAATTCACACCTGTGGAACAATTAGGCTTAGTGGGAACAGATAAATGAGGGAAAGGATAAGACACCATAAAAGCAACCTCTCTGGCGAGGCTGTAATTCCTACATTATGAATCTTAGTATCTGAGTTTATCTTTTGTACGTATTTGCATGCTGCTTTTTACAACAGAAATGAGGGAATCAAGAAGAAGTGAGGATTTTTACATCATTTTTGAATGCTTCTGCTCTTCAGCAATTGTGTGAGCCCAACTCTGTTACTTTGGAGGAGCCGGTGTGGAGTCAACTCTGTAACAAGCTGCTAACAGGATTGTTTTCAGCTGCAGTTTAAGTGTAACAGATGTATTTATTTATTAGGATAGGGTTTAATACTTGGTCTGATGAATACCGGAGATAGTAGACTCTACATAAATTGTGTTTCTGGATTCTATTTATGTATTTATTTTTCTTTGGTAGGATGCTGAAAATGGGGAGAAGCAAAAGGCAAAACTTGTAGTTAAAATATGAGCTGGTTTGGCTCCTGTAGTCTTTTCTCAGTTTTAAATTTGTTAGTATTTCACTTTTCAGGGACCTGGTAGAGCTTCTCAGAACTTTTTCAGCTGGGGAGAGAGGGTAATTTAAGCAAAAATATCTTGCCTGAGCTGTCTTCTATCTTTTGTATTCCTATGGTTTTATTGCTCCTCCTAATCATCCCCCTCCCCCCCCCCAACACACTAAGATGATTTTCAGCTATTTGTGTGTGTATATAGTTTTGTTTATTTTTTAATGTTCAGAATTATTTAAAAAAAAAAAAAAGGTGCTGCTTAAACACAATATTGGATTTTATTGATATTTCTTACTTTTTAATTTGTAACACTGGAATTTTTCTTCAAGATGAGAATTCCTATTTTCTCCCAAATCTGTTTCTAGCTCTACTGAGCAAGCCCAGCAGAAATCTGACTCGGTTCAGGGTCAGTAAAATATATTTCTCCCCAGAAGAGATGGGCCGGATGGTGTTGGTGCCTTCATATCTCGTTGCCAGAATAACTTAGGAATGTCAGGGGAAAAACCTTTTTTGTGCTCATAAAGAAATTTTGTCTCTACCAATGCTTAGTTATATTTTTCCTTCTGTTACTGTCCCCTTTTGGCAGATAACTTTTAGGTACAGAGAACTGTCAACTGTGTGCAAGCTGCTCATTTGTTTATCAGAGGCCACTAGATAAGAGTCAGTGGGTAACAACTCACAGACCTGGAGACCTCCTGGTGTTCAGATAAATGAGCTGCATGTGAAAGGCTAAAAATCCCATTACCAGACCTTAAACTATCCCATCCTTAAGCAAGTTTGCAATATTTCTAGGGGAGAAATAAATACAAGTTGTGTAGATTCAGATAAACAAGCAGCAAACTGTTCTGAAACAAAACTTGTCCTGTGTTTTTGTTGTGCTGCATTGCTAAGGCCACAAAACAATAGCCTTAAGATACATATGGTCATTGTTTCCCAGACTGAAATGAAATCATAGACCAAGGCCATGAACTTATTTCACTAGCTTAGATATCCCGTCAAGATGACCATCCTAAAGATTAAAATTATCTTGAAAATCTGAACGTGACCTCCTGCCTTGTACTATATGAAAAAGACTTGGACAGAGTTTATTTGAGAGATGATCCTATCACTAACAGGTCTGTGCTTCACTCATAACTTCTAAAACTGTTTGCCCAATTTTAGAAGGCTCGAATCCAGCAAGTATTTGCATACATGCCTAAATGTAACATCCCTCCACACATGGATGCTCAGAACTCTGTTTACTTTTGAAAAATTACATGGGGAGCTCTTGTTAAAATTTTACTTGTAGCCTAGTTTTTGAGGACATCAAAGAGTGAGGTAACACAATGAAATCTTCTCCAAGCAGCTAAGATGGTTGGAGTGCTCTGTATTTCTGTGCTCTCTAGAGCACCTGTGTTTTGTACACAAATACTCAATCCACCTGAGTCCACTGGAATTCAGGCCACCTGTGTACAGTTTTCTCACCTGAGCTACTAGAGCCTTTCTGAGAAGGGCCTAAAGTTGATTTTCATTTGTCTGAGGTTGCTCAGGTGATTTTGCTGCAGAAGTGGGAGGGATAAAATTCTCCTGAGGGTGCGTTTTCATTGGGAGCAGACAGGCAGCTTGCCTAGGTCTTCAGCTTTGGGGCATCTCCTATAGGAAGGAATCAATGAGAGTGAGGTATTGAAACCATTTGGGTAACGCAGCAACTAAATAGGTTAACTAGTTCTATTGAAAACACTTATTCTTTAGTTCTCCTGGTAAATGAGAACAGTATGATTTTTTTTAGTTCCCATTATGATCCCTTTGAAGAATTAATGTAAGTGCTGACCATGAAAATAAACTGAGACCTGTGTAGCTAACTATAGGAAAGTAAAACTATGCCTCATCCTTCTAAACATTTCATTTCTTCATTATAAATATTTAAAAAAAAAAGTGAAGCTTTTTTGAATTTCATTTTTTTTGTGCGTGTGTTTTAGTTTTGTTATTGCATCTTGTGAAGTGAGGCTCTTAAAGGCATTCAGGTACCCTCTGAGCTATTTTCCTTAGGGTTTAGATCTCTAGACGTTTCTTAAAATCCCCAATAGTCGCTGTTATGTCTTTAAGCACCTACCTACCTCTAGAAGTCTGGCCCTTGACAATTGTAGAAAATGGTCCTTTCTATCATGCAGAGTTTTCTGCTAGCAAACTGGAAAAGTAATTAGCATATAGATGCATCCCTCAGATGCGAGATTGGGTTAGACTGGATTTTTCTATGTTTAATAACCATTGGAAAACAACAAGGAATTAATTGGTTTGGAAACGTGAACTGATGGAAAAAGTCAAGCTACAGAGAAGTTATTAACTATGCAACACTGCAAGTCCTTAAAACCATCAGTTAATGAAACAAAGAAAAGAATACATTGAGCGAGAATTGATTTAGAAGTGAAGAAGACAGATGAAAAAGGAATTGCAATATAATATGATGAAGAAAAGCTCTCTTGGAGACTTTGTTAGTCATTGCCATAGGTGTAATAGAGAGAGAATAGTGGTCCAGGGAGCATGATAGCCTGTTTGCTATGATGCTATTCTGTGCCCCCTGCTTGGGGTGCATTTGCCACATGCCCTGACATGCCATGGTGAGGAATGCCCCAGGTGTCCCCTCTGCTGGTCGTGTTCATCTGTGCAAGACCCTTCAGCACCACTCGGCATTTGAGCGTGCCAGCAAGCAAAGAGAGGAAAACTTCCCTGCATGGATGCACATTGCCCCAGTGGTGGGATGAGAAATGGCTTTGAAATCTGTGGGTAGAAAATGTGTAAGAACGAAGGGTTTATTTATTTATTTATTTTATTATCCTCAAGGGCAGAATTTGAAATAGCTGCTAGGAGGGGTTGTCTGTTCCCAGTTTACGTGCGATATCTTTAATCATGTTCTAGCTAGAGAAAGAAAAGCTTACAAGAGGCACTATAAAAACTGTTCCTTGCTTTCATCTTTGCTTTTCCACTCAGCCTCAGTTGAGAGCGAGAGGAATCTACAGTCAGACTGATTCTAAACTGATGAGGATTGTTCTAACACAAGGGGATCGTTATAAAAGACACATTTCTACTGCAAATACCCCCAGGTTACATTTTTGGGTTTAACAGAGCTCTGCTTTCATAGTGTAAAGTAAATATTGTTATACTTTGTGCAGGGGGAAAAAAAATTTTGTTTTGGCTTAATTAAGAACATACGTTAATGACAAAAATGGAAAAAAGGCAAGGAAGATCTTTTGCTGGATGTACAATATTTTAGGTGTTAGATTTATGAGTAAATGAAGATGAAAATAATACTGAATAAACCTCTTTGCTTTGGTGATTGTGTTTTGTTTTTCAGTGTTTCTAAGACCCCTCTGAAATCAAGTAGGAGCCAAACTAAGGCTATGTTGTTCCATAAAGCATAGCATGGGGTCTTCTAAGGAGGTGATTTCTTATAACATCTCTTAAAAATTATTTTTGTTTCAGTATTGCATACAGATTCATGTAAGTGAAATGAATTTTAATAATACATAAGTGAGAGTTCAGTTGGAAATCTGTAGGGCAGGTGATATTGGTGTGCACATGCCATAGGGGAGGCAATAGGAAGAAGTTGATGCTTGCAAAGGGAAGTGGAAGTGAGATATATTATGTGTGGATGAGGAGAGCAGCAGGCTTTTATAGTTACCCCTGTGTCAGGTGAGCTGAATGTGAACCTTGGGAAGGAAGGCTGCTGATCTGATCAGAAATCCCATGGGAATCAAATGGATGTTCTAGCAAAATGTGTATGCCAGTGGACTTTGTTAATGGACTTCTTTGCAATGCTAGAGTTTACCTTTTCCTGGACTTTAGGATACAGAAACAACATAGGAACAAATGTGATGCCAATCTGTACGTGTGAAATGAAACTCCCCTGCTCTGAGCTACGAGAGCTTGGGTAAGAGAACAGAATGACTCTGGGTTGAAAATCTAAAATCTTCTCCCAGACCTGCATAAAAGAAGAATAAAGTGTTCTGGCTTTTTTTTTGTTGTTGTTGTTTGTTTGTTTTTTGTTTTTTGTCAACTAAGAGATGTAAAAAAACAAGCAGAAAAAAAAAAAAAAACCACACAACAAGAATTCAGGTCTCCTTCATTCTCCTTGTCTTCAATACTTCTGCTCTCTGGAGGAGATGCTGCCAGTGCCACTGGGAGAGGAATTGATCTTGCTTGTTGCTGCAGGCTCCTTGAAGCATTTCCACCCTTATAGTCTTCTGCATCAGAAATAGGGTTCACTGAGGTGTTTTGCATAATTTAGAAATGAGATCAGATTTTACTGTCCAGAGGAGACCTGAAGTTCAAGTAGAATGACAATTATCTTCATTTGCAAGTCATGGCTTACTGCTTGAGTAATTCAATGCAAAAGGAGATGATGATGTTGGTGTTAAGGATGAAATGTTCACACTGTGCTTTTCAGAGGTACTCTGGTCTATGCCTAGACTTATCCTTTGGGTAGATGCCCAGTAGTGTCTCCCTGGTTTTCAAGGTGGTGCCTGATGTGTATTTAAGCATAAGAGCACGAACTCACAGGTTTCTGTGAGCTGAGAAAACCAGCAGGTGAACACAAGTGACTCTGAAACTGATGACTTGTTTTTGCCAATAAGGCCAGCTCTTGTTCTGTACTTGTCTTCCACAAGGGGAAGATATGCTTTTCTCAAAACCGTAATGAAACATGAGTACTTGATTGTTCTTATTCTGTAGGAAGAAACTGCTGAAGGTATTATTTCATCAGCACTGGGAAGCTTTGTTGTGCAAAGCGTTTTGTTGTGCCTACCTAGACTAAATAAAGTAGTTCTAAAGCTATAGCTGAATACTACTGGCTTTCATTTTCTTTAAGGAGAGGTGTTTTAGATTTTATTTCTGAAATAGTTACTCATGGCCTACATTTGAAAGCACAGCAGTTAATTTTAAGATGTTGAAGCTGCTAAAATGAATGTTCTAATTTCAATCATCTTTTTAGAAGCTAAGACCACTGCTTGTGGATTTAAGTATTGTCTCAGTCATAAACTCAGAGCTTATAGGTAAATCAACTGGGAGAGAAATGTACTTGGATTCCCTTGTATCTTAATGGTTGTGGTATTTCCCTTTCTCCCCTTCTGCCCCACAGCAAAAAGCCCCAATCCAGTGAAGCGCTTAGCCTTGAGTAGTGCCTTGGAGATCAGTGGGACTGCTTACAGCAAGTATAAACCTGGCACATGTTTAAGTGCTTTATTGGGTTACAGCCAGACTGAATAACACATACATAACGCTGTATTCGGATTCACTATATTCAGTTCTCAGGTCTGTATTGATCTAGATTTTGAAGGCTTTTGCTGAAGTAACTTTTAAAGTAAATTTTCTTTTTTATAAACACAAAATGAATTTGATATAGTTGCTCCTTTCACTCAGAGATCTGAAAATACTTTAAAAATATGAATGTATTGATCTTACACTATAGGGAGAGTGAGTAGTAGCAACCTATAAAACAGATGAGGAATCTGAAAGTAGAAGAGCAGATTAAAAAATCCACAACAACTGAATGGAATTGGAAAACAAATTTGTCTTGATTGTATTCCCATCTGCTTTGGGTTCGATTTCATTAGCTTTCCTGAAAGGGAACTTCTGTCAGAAAAGTTTTTGAAAGTACTGTTTTTTAGTATATATTCAAGAACAATTGTAGAAGTTGTATTTTTGTTTTCTGGCTTCTCGTTTGCGGTCTTCTGCATCCCTGTTCTTTACATACTATGAAAATAACCTGTGTGTTGCTTAGCCTGATTAAAGCTTCTAAATAAGGCAAGGAGCATACATTAGTCACTGAATTCTTTCACAGAAACAACAGTGAATTCAAGTAAATTGTGATCTGTCCATATCTAATACACCAATATAACGAGGGACAAAAGTCAGCAAGTATTCATGTTTTTATTTACAGTCTTTATTGCAATTGAATCAGCTTGAATTCTGAGAGGAAAAATGAGAGAAACATAAAAATCTTCAGTGAGGATTTGTGCAGGACAGGTATCTTTTCTGGTGATGGTTATACTGAAACAAAATTGTTGGTGGGGGTATGCGTTAAGTTATGGAACTCATTGCTCATGCACAGTGTTGTGATAACACGACAAAGATTTGCTCATTACGAGTCAGAAGAACCACTTTAAACAGGATTAGAGCGTATGGAAAAAAGGAACAGTAATGCTATAACCATTAAGCATTGGAGGCAGGAGGAAGACTCTCAAACAAGCAAGTTATTGCATAATTCTCCATTATGGGAGTTTCGCACCTTCCTTTCAAACATCCTGTGCTAGGAATGCAAAGGATAATAATAAATAATAATAATAATAAATAAATTTCTGTCCTGATGTGTGGCATGACTATCAGTAAAATTCTTTTATTAGCTAACACTAGTTTTAAGAACTTGTCATAATAACAGCACTCAACTTTGCAAAATGCCAACTTGTGATCAAGCATTCAATTTCTTTAAAAACAGAATCTTTTCTACCTCACTGCAAACTTCCCCAAGTCAAAGGAGACTATCTCAGCATTCTGCACCATCTACCACTAGAGAAAGCATGTCAGAAACTGCTCCACGTGCATCTGGGGTCTGCTAGGCAGTGCCTGGATTTTTGGCATAGCACTGATTGTGTGCTACTGAGGCTTTGCAGCTCCTTAAACTGCTTTGTGCTTTCATCCTATGGAAACACGGGTCTCTGCTGGTGTAGCCAGACCAACAGAGGTTGCTGCTCTGGAGAAAAGGCTGAGGCATCCTGGAATGACCTTCTGGGTCTCATTGACAGTTGAGGGTGGGAATTCAAAGGCTCTTTTGTAAGCCTTATGTTCCAGTGAGGTCCCATTACAGTCGAGCACAGCCACCTGTTTGTTTTTCAGTGAGATGAAATTTATTCCAACCCCGAGTGCTTGAAAATACCTAACTTGGAAATGATGCCCCTGGTGAGAAACTTTGAGGAGTGCAGTGCTGTGAACAATTCCCACATGCCTTCAAAATGAAGCCATGCTATAAAGCAATGCATTTTGATAGTATAGCTTACAACTCACAGTCCCATCAGTGATTTTTCCCGAAGAATGAAGCAAAGAGTTAATATGATAGCCCTGTGGTTTTGGAGTACAAATGTTTTCAAGAGTGTTAAATGAAATGTGTGTATATATGTATACATATGACCAGAGGAAATAAATCCCTCTGAGGTATTGGTCTATTTTGTGCTGGGCAACACAGCACACCCGGAATTAGCAGTCACATTTTCATGCAAATGTACTGTAGCCATTCTGAAGATATTCTAGGAACCCCAAATTTTATGTGCCATCTCTGAAGTCTTCCTCACATAGAACACTATTTAATTTGTCATTAATTAGTAAATGGCTTTGTGAAAGCCAGCAAACTGTCTTGGGTGAATTGACCAGCACAAAGATTATTCTTCTGGAAGTGAATTCAAATTTTTACTTCTGGGCAATTTCCATGAAAATGGAGGAGCCTTTGTAGCTTTTATTTTAAAATAAGAATAAAAATGATGCCAAAAATCAGCAAATAAAGGCAATAAAAAATCCTAGATAAAAGACAGAGGCTAGAAAATTCCCACTTGTATATCTGTCCCAGTAAGCTAAAAAATTTGTGCAAGTAACTACATGAAACTTGAATTAATTTTTGACTATTTAGAAGGTACAGTCAAGAGTAAATCTCTTCTCTTTACCTCTCCTGGAAGTCAGGGTAGATTTTGTTGTTTGAAATCTTTTCCTCTTTGAAAGTCAATGACTGGAAAGGGGGGCAGTGGGGGATGAGGGGGAGACTTGGCAGACTGCCACTATCTGTTATCATTATTTCATATGTTATATGTACCATATAAATCTGTATTTGCTTGCTTTCCCACCCTGTACGTCAGTGCAGGAATGATTATTTTATTGTTTTAAATAATATATGTGCATTTAGAGACATTTCAAACATTTAGCTTTCTACAGTTCTCACTTTTGCATACTTTCCCCTCCCTATGCTAACCCCCTGCCTTCATGTGTGCTACCAAGTCAAAATAAGAGTCCTCCCACCTCTATCTCCCATTGTTTTTCTCGTGATTGATTGAATGGCATGCTAGGTTCAGTGAACTTGGTCTTGGCTGGTGCTCCACCCAGAAACAACCTTCTCTTCTATACAAATTATCATATGAAAGCTGCTAATGGCGTTTTACTGAAGCTCTGCTTCACGTTCCAGAATTGTAAGTGGCATCATGCAGTCTACATTTTCCCGATTTCAGGGAGCAACCCCTCTCTATCTTCTCCATTCCTTATCTCTTTTTGCCCTACTTCTCAGTGGGAGATTTTGCCTCCTTGCTTTTATTTGCTAAAGCAGAACCCTCCCTTCAATAAATATTCGCTATTTCAGATATGAAAACAACTTTCAATCTGGGATTCTGATCCTGTTAGAAATACTATAAGATCCTGTGGATCCCCTAATGAAATTGGTTATTGCAGGCTGGTTTACTGCAGTGAGGGCTGGTCCCCTGGCAATGCTTTGCTGGCAGTCACATCAAACAGAGTTTTGATCAGAAAACAAAGTTTCTGCATAGCAAAACAGTAAAGGAAAAACTCTAATGTCATGTCAATTTTAAATATTGACAGATGTCGATTGCTAATGGTCTACCCGCAAACCTGGCCATATGCAAATGTAAGATATTTTTATATGTTGAATGCACATAAGCATATGAAAAAACTGTTAAGTTAGTATCAACATAAATAAATTTTGTTCTTAACAATAGTTTTGAGAGTCAAGGGAAAGGTTCTTTTTTGTTATTATGTACTTTCTATCCATGTGGCGTAGGTAGAGAGCTCATTCTGTTCCACTACCAAATGCAATCTGTGTGCATATCAGTGAGTCAACCACTTTTCTGTCATTGAAACAATAGACTTGCAAGATCAGGTATCACTGAAATTAGGAGTTTGCTCACACACTTATGAGCAATTATCTTGGTCAGAAAAGACAACATATATGAAAATGTAAGGGTTCTTATTCTTTTAGCATGTTTTCTTACAAGAAACTATCAGTGTTAATGGCTGGTATTGTTCAGCTCAATAGCAGGAAATGTAACATGTCTTCTTTTACTGGGTGTGTGGGAGAGAGGCCACTTCGTTTCCTAAAAGAAATATTGTTTTGTCATTATTTTTATGTTTGTTGTTCCCACAAAAATGGGCCCAAGTGTTTTGAAAGGATTATAAATATGGTTGCAATTTGGCACTGCGAGCTGGTTGCCGGCACTGTGTGTATGCATCTCTGCTCATGTGTGGAATTTGGCCAACTCTGAGTTGGTCATGAGCAGCCAAATGGCTTTCAGTTTTCTTTTGTTGTAGCTGCATTCCCTACAGGATAAAACCTTTCAGGCTCTGCATCAAGGTACAATATTTTCCTCTGAAAGGATAAATGATTAAAATGCAGAGTCTGCTTGTGAAACCTCTTAACTTTACAAAGTTACGCTCGTTTGGTCTCCAAGAAATAACAGTTCCATCTTTTCAGGTCTCAGTTAAGCCAAGACACATGCTAATTTTCTTTTAACTTTGGAGTTGTGATGGCCTTAAGGAAATACACATATAAGAGAAAACAATCTGAGGCACTGTGAAGGAGTTGGAGTGCCTGGTGTGATTAATCTGGAAAGACTGTCTTCACCAGCAATTTGGAGTGATTAGGTGTGAGAGCACAGGCTAGTGTTTGGGTTTATGCATCATCACAGCTTATTCTAATACTTTAAAACAGATGGAATAGGCAAACCATCTATCGTTTATCACAGAACTGCAACTTTTATTACTTGGCTGATATATCTGAGTCTTGATGGGCTTGGTCATGAAAGGGTGGACCATATAGCAAGCTGTCCATCCTTGCTGATATCAGGCACAGCAGGGGTCACAGAGCTAAACAGACTCCTACCACAGCAAGCAAAATTGTACTGAGATCTTGATGGAGCCTGAAGGTCAGTGCTAACTGAAGCTTTATGTAAGCAGCTGCAGCTCATGTTTTCCAAATCTTTATTAATGTGCTCTTTGCCAGGGTATGTGAGCTTCATCTTTCTGTTACGTTCTGGTTTGTTGCAATTACTAGAGAAAATGTATATTATCACTTGCAATGAAATATATATACACATACAGGATGAGTGTGTGGAGTGAAATATGTGAAAGTGTATATAGCACATACTGAAACAAACAAGCTAAAAGGAATGTTTTGAGACATTTGACAGCGTTAATATTGATTACTGAATGGATTAAGAGACAGCCACAAGAGGTTTTGTCAGCAGATCAAACTTTGCCTGTGTGACAGTGTTAATAGTATGAGACATGAGCATTTATCAACAAAACAGTTTCAGCTGCTTGGCAAAAAGCATTGCATCCCTGAAGTGTTTTGTCATACAGCTTCCTCCACCTAACAAATCATGGTGTTATACACTTAAACTTGCTCATGGCAAGGAGAAGAATGTTTCCAGCAGGAGGCTGTATCAGTAAGGTTCTTGATGAAGGAATTCTTCAGATATACTTTTTTAGTTAGTGTGTGTAATTAAGATAGTATTGATAGCAAGATGACAAGAAGAATGTTAGAACCAGCTGTGTAACCAGCTGTGTTGTATATGTGGTCCATCTGATAGATCTCATCTCAGGCAGTAAGTAACTGGACTAGGTTTTACTTTGGATTATAGCAGCTCAGCTTAGAAGACTTCTTCATATTATTCCAACTGTAACATCTCCAGGAGAGGTATGAATTTGGGACCTGAAAAAAATTGCCGCAAGACAAAACCCCATAGGATTTGTAGGACTAGCATCTCCTGTATAACTGCTCCACGTACATCTGAAGAGTGGGTTCAGACGCATGTCCGTCAGTGGTGAACATCTTTGGGCTGAGTAATGTGAGGGTTGGTTGAAAGTTTTTGTCTCATCCTTCTATCTCAGTCCACAACTCTGCTTTGTAGGCACTCATATCTGTGTTAATGAATACATTCTTCAATTTCTGGAAATCATGTTCATGTGAATCAGTACATATTTCTTTATGTTAAAATAGAACTCAACATCTACAAATTAATTAGTGCATAACCCTTGGTAGAAAAGTGCTTAGGAAGCAGTACATTTGCACACTGGCTCAGGACCATAAGTCTCCTTCCACACAGCATACAAGTAACTTTCCCCTTAGTTTTAACTCCTGATTTAAAGGTGGGAGGAAAATAATTACCTCTAGAAAGTGCTGTTCATACCACATAAAAAGCGAAACAGCATCTCAGCAAAGGCATAAGTGAATATTGAAAAGGATCAAGAAAGTTGCAGATGATTTGGATAGATAGCTGGCTGATAGTCGCAACAGTGCTGCCAGAACTACAGATCTATATCATATATGTGATGATTGTTGCTTTTGCCAAAATACAGCCTGTAAGTCTTATCCAGCCTTCGGCTCAAGAGTTAGGAGCCAAACGCCAGACTGTGACGGACTTTGGCATCGTTGATGTTACTGAGTTGGAAACCAGTCTCTCAGAAATCATTTTCTAATACAGGGTCAAATGTTTCAGCTGCATCAGGACAGGAAAAAGGCATCTTGTCTGCACACTGAGCACTCAGATACGTGGAGGAATTGGTAACAAAGCTTCCGGAGCTCCAAGCACACAAGGAATATGCCTTTTGAAGTAGCACATAACATGATATTCACCAAAGTTTTTTGGGATCTGGATCTGCACACTTTATTAGAAAAGATAATAAAGATACACGTAGCTCAGAATATAACTTATCTTGTACTGCTGTTGGTGTCTCACTGAAAAACTTCATTATTTCGGAGATTGTCAAGACAGGTGACATTTGGGGAATGTTATGAAGAGGTCCCTACCTCCTGATATTATCCTGAACAGAAAAAGCTGGAGGCACAGATTTGGATTTTGAACTATCAAAACTGTTAGCATTTTGAAATGACATTTTTGTTCTGATAAAAAGGTCAGCACTTTCTCATTTCTACTAAGATTTTCAATATGTTATTTTTTTAATGTAACTTTCATAGGTAAAATTCCTGTAGTTCGTCTTTCTGCCTAAAACTGAATTTCATAAGATTTGAAAATATTTTCATTCTCTACACGATAGATTATCCTACTTTTGAGCAATTCTAGTCTGTACATTTTACTTTACAGTTGAACTGATCTGTATCCTACAGAAGAGCTCTGCACAGAAAATTAATGCTGGGTCTATCAGCTATATAATAAACGCCAACAGCTGTCAAAAGCAGAGTGAAGCAAAAGGGGGGAAAAAGACAGTAATTGTCTTATAAGATCGCCTCATGGTAATTTAAGAAACATTCTGCAAATTCCACCTCAGTGGGGTATGAAATAAAACCCACATTCTGATGGATTGGGAAAACCTGGGGTGGCCTGAAGCTACTTTCTCTAAGATGATTTCTTCCTCTTTGTTTTTATTTTATGATAGCTTCCCTAACTCTAACAAGAGTGGGGGAAAAAAAAAAAAAAAAGAAAGAAAAAAAAAAGGAGACAGGAAAATGTATGACTGTGGTGAAGAAAAAAAAAAGGGTGGGGGGGGGGAATCTCTTGCAATATTGGATAATCTCAAAATACAATAATATATCTTGCAAACCTGTGAGATCTATAGCAGCCTTATAACTGATCAATTTTCCACCCAGGTTTACAAGAAAAATAAAGACCACTGCAGTTCATAAATCAACATTTCTTAAGGTACTTGTATGTTTTCTCTCTCCTGAAGTTGAGGGATTTTAAAAGGAAGCTATAAATATCAACACATCCAATGAAAATGAAGCATGCTAGCAAAGGAGTTTTTGCAGGGATGTGTATATATAAAGATATATACGTGTTAGGTACTAAGTAACCGTAATTAGGTTGGGAATGCATTATATAACAAATGGCAGCTAATGTCTATAAAAGCAGCAAAGCATTTTGGCCTCATGCTTTTTGACAATCTCAGTGGCAGTTTTATTTTCATACAAGTACAAACGTGTCTAAGCTTTAGAAAGTGAGTTTGCTTTCTGTTTTGATTGGCCACCATGAAACATTTTTTCTGACTTCACAGTGAGGTCTAAATATTTGAGGGACATAGGATTCCATGAGTACCAATAGCAACTAGATATCTGCAGAGCCGGATATTTGTATTTCTGTTTCTTTAAGAGCATAGAGGGAATAGTAATTAAAAATATAGAAGCACTTAAATATCTATTAAAAATAGAAGGCTCTTCCTTGACTTGCAGAGGTGTTGCCAGTCTCTGGAACAAGTCAATGCTTTGTTATAACTCTGGAAGAAACAAATGCTTCTGGTTGCTAAACACATCACTAGGTGCATTCCCCAACATTTTGTATATTTGCCCAGTGGGACTGCCAGGAAAATTATTTGGGTCAATGCCTTTACTGGGGCCGTATGAAACACAACTCTATAACTCTGCTCTACTTCAGAATCCAGCAGGTGTGCAGCAATCCCAAGTGTACATTTGTCATCTCTCTCTTTCCAGAAAGCTGGAAGCTTTGGACATGTTTTCATCTCTTGTGCCTCACCCCACAACTGGCTGTGCCTCTTTGGAATTCAGATGTTAGTGGGAAACTCCCTTCTCTCCATCTGGAGGCGAAGGTGAGACTGCAGGATCTGTCTGCCTGGTTCTTGTGTAGCTCCTTGCTGAAGCTCTATGTTTGCAGGAGCTGCAGTGTGTTTGGTTCCATGGCAAATTTTCTGTCTGAAGTTTTCTGGGCTCACCATCCAGCCTAGCTGGGGTTCAAAATGAGCAGGAGCTTGGTTTGCCATCCTTCAGCAAGGGAGAGCCATGTGTCTGTCAATCATCTATTCTTTTTCTAATTCTCTTGCCAATGTTGCTGCCCAGTTTGGCTTTGCATTTTCGTTCCCTTTGTTGCATATAGATTTTTGCAGTTGCAGAGACTCCAGTCATGGCCATCTGTGTGTTCTGTGCTTGAAGAGGTTCTAACAACATTCTGCAAAGTAAAATGGACTTGTAAGATTGGACTCCAAACCCTTGTGTGTAAACTCCTGGTTCTGGGCTCTAAACTGTTTGGTTTTTGAGTCTTTGTAGTTATCTTTTCTGTATTAATTTAGACAGCTAAGTAACACCTGGACTTAATACCTATGAATTCTCCTGAGTAGCTCACCCCCGGGTTGTTCTCTGTGCTGCACCTTAAATTTGAAGAGAAAATTGTGTTTTCACATGAGAAGAAAATATACCTGACAGTTTTGAACAGTGAAAGATAGCAGCTGCGGAGCACCGTAGTGAAGGTAGCTCTGTAAACTTGCCTTGCTGTATTGACAGCCCAGTCAGTTTAGTTGCTTAATCCAAATACTTTTAGAGCTGGAATATGTTGCCAGAAAGAGGAAATCAGCTCTTGAGATGCATTATCTCCTTTCAAGAGTGTCCTGGGGGCACTTACTCATTATCCTGGAATAAAACGAAAGATTTCTTTAAAAAAATATTGTTCAATCCATTTAGAATCCCTGGAGCTGAGTATTTTACATTTTTGTGGCTTGATAAAATAAAGCCAGCAATTAGTTTACATGTATTTATCATTTATGGTTCTTTCCTTCTCTTTGGAGCTCTTTTTGAATACTATAATCCTGACAGATTAACTCTCCGACTACAAAAATTGTTATTATTTCCTGAAACTATGAATGAAATAGGAGTATATGTTCACTGTGACTGATGGAGGGAAATCTCATCCTGCTAAACAGCTGATTCATTCCTTCATCCCCCCTCAAAGAGATGCCATATGCACATACTCATGCATCTGTTTGCTTGCATGTTTTTATATATGCCATTTCTCCTTTTGAATCTGACCCATTAAAAGTGTATCTGGGGGGACAAGTCCTTCATGAAGGTCTGCATAGACACATAGTGCAGCAAGGGCAAATACTCCACAGTGGGACTGGTAAGGAGGGTGGCTATAATGGGACTGCAACACAGCAGAGAACCCACATGCAGCAGGCTTGAGAAAACCCTCATCCAGGGAGAATGAATACCACTAGAGCTTATTGTAAACCTGGAGGAGCAAACAAACAAACAAACAAACAAACACAAAACTGTAATCTTTGCTTTATAGGAATTTAGGGGACTCCTTATTTTAGAGCTCGTTGTTTTGCTTTGTGTCAGATTTCACAGGGATAATAGGAAAGAGCTCTGCTAATAGGAAGTGGTGATCCTCACTCTTCCCCCCCCCCCAGTGACGATGCTGCAGCTGCTGCAGTCAGGGTCCAGATAGTGCTTCAGCTCTTCACTCTGGGCTGTTCTGAACATAATATTTAAATTCCTTTCTGGGACAGAGTGATACATTACTATCGTGTTCTTTGAGCCTGGGCTATTTTCATTTTGTAAGTGCTATCTGTATAAATTTGCTATTTGCCATTTTGTTTGCACTAGAAAGTTTGACTATAAAATATCCAAAACCTTTGTGTCTTGTTTTAGAGAGGATTATTGCAGGCCTAGATATAATATTTGGGATCTGCAGTGAGAGATATGGCTTTCAAGAGACATCCCGGCGCAGACTTGGCATTCATGTCCCACCTGCTGGATGCCAGTGGGATCCTGTCCATTGCTTTCACAGCTTTGGATCCCACCCAGAGCACTCTCAAAGACATGTGGGAAGTGGGAGTGTGGGCTGGATTAGGAAACCACAAACAGCTCTGAAAGAGGTGTTGTTTTTCATCAAAATTTAATTTTCATCAGCGTTTTCTGATCAGCTCACACAACTGCTCAGGAAATTAGATAGTTTATATCATCCTGTGCAGTAACTTGTGCTATGCTCCTAAATTCAATTTTCATTCTGTAACATCTACTTAGTCTTTTTCAACATTCGTCACAAATCTTAGCAATTATCAGAAAATTAAAGAGTTTACTTTGTATTATTCTAATTTCCTGTAAAATCTGGGGCACCCAAAGACCTTTATAGCCCTGTGGCAGCTCTTATCTGTTGCTGCCTTACCCTACTTTGATGGAGTAGTTTTTAATGCTTTTTTCTTTAAGCAGAGTCAAAACTTCGATTTATTTCGCCTGTTCTCCTCTCCCTCTGTTTTTTGTTTCCAAATTGCAGTGAAACAGCTTTATCTTCTTCTTTCATGTGCAGTGTGCATGCTCAAAGACTGTTGTGTTCCCAGCTAAGAATTCCTAGCAAACTTCAAGACCGGAATTTTTTTTCCCATTTTGACCATCCATCTTTTCCATCTGCTGCTGGGAGCACAGTCCTTTTCTCCAACAAAGCCCATATTCATACGCATCCTCCTTTTCTCGGTGGATCACTGCGGGTGAGCACCGATGCACTCCTGCTGCCGTTTCCTCGCTGACATAACCGAGAAGAATTCCCTCAGCAGCTCCATGGTCAGCATGCAGCTCTACGAGAAGCACTTCCTAACTACCAGGAAGATTAAAATCAGCATCTGCTACTTAAAGTACTTGGATTCCTGCTGCAGGCTTTACCCCGGTGTGTACTCCAAGTCAAACAATACTGTGGTTGTGAATTGTTGTCCCTCTTGCAGCCTTATTTCTCATACTTGGCTTGTGTCCTAGAATGGGATCCAGAGCAGTTACTGACTACAGCAGTACAACAGAAAACACTCCACATAAGAAAGCAGTTGCACAATCCCCCTGCAAGCACACTGGTCTTGTTGTGTGTTTATGTTGTGCTTGCCCCAGAACACAGGTAGTTTAAATCCTCCCAAATGAAAAGTAAAAACAAAAACAACAGCAACAAAAGCACCAAATACCCAAACAAAAACTTGACCTCCTTATAATCTCTTCCTTTATGAAGAAAGAGGAAACAGAAAAAAAATATCTTTTAGGTATTCACTTCAAGAGCCCTTGAGAATAAGGACCTTGACTGAGAAGTTCTTAAAAATCTTCATAGCCCTTGATGTCTCTGAAGCTGAAATGTCTTTAAAGCTCTGCTCAGCCAGGCTGCTTTCTCCAACATATGTGCCTGAAATGGCCTTGAGGATTTGGTTCAAAATTCCACGTCTCAAAATGCGGTTGCTGAACCGCAACAACTGAGCAGCAATCCTGGCAGGAAGCTTTTCCTATGGATGTTCTAAAGGGAAGGTAGAAATGACGCGTTGAACTTTCTCTTAAAGGAAACCTAACTGGGATGTCCTAGAGGTCTTTTGTCAGGTGGTGATGACATGCGAGTACAGAAAGGATCAGCAGATCCCCCTCCGTCCTACTGCTGCAGGAAGAAAGCAAGGGGAAAAGGAGAGTCCCACTGAGGACAAGCAGAGCATGGTTTAGAAATGGTCTTTAGGAGATGGCAAGGGAAATAGCAATGATACGTAGTTATCAGCTGAGAAAGGAAGCAGATGAGAAATATATTATGCTATTTTAAGTAACAGTAAAAACAGCTAGAGATGAGATTTAGAACAATGTGCAGGGAGATGGAAGCAGAAGTTGCAAAGAAAATTATTTTTCAGAAATAATTGAAAGCTGTAAGAAATTGCATCTCAAGACAAAGGCAGGCACAGACAGGAGATAAATTACAGCAAAAATAAAAGACACATTAAGGAAAAGAATTCTAAACAAAAGTACAGGTGCTGAAATGTAGCAAAAAGAGACGACTGGCAAGAAAGCAGGGCATAAAGCAGAGCAGAGTAGGAAATAAAAGAGATGAGACAGAGATTGAGTGATGGAGTATTCCAACACAGCTGAAGTTTGATGCTTATACAGATATCTCTGGACATATGTTGACAGATGACATTCAATGCTGGCAAATCCATGCATGAGGATTTCTGAGCAAGGAGAAATTGGTGTTTCAGGATTAACCTACTCATTCTGAGTAGATGATACAAATCTTGATCAGGATATAAAAGAGACATTGTAGTCACCTCAAGCTTCCTTCCTGAGCTCCCAAACTACTGTGTCAAACAGAGTTCAAAGTGAAATGAAGAGCCAAGTATTAAAAATAGATATGTTTCTGTACACTGGAATTCAGGAACGGTGCTTTTGCTGTGCAGATGATTGTGTGAAAGCCTAGTTTCCACTGAAATGTCAGGAGTGAGGATCTAGGGCTGGAGCAGCACACTTGGGTTCACATTGCTGTGCACATGTGAGCATCTTGGTCTTGCCTGACATGTGACTGGCCCTGGCAAGTTGTTGTGCCCTTCTTTGGCGTTGGCAATACTTTGCCTCCCTCTTATCTGGCCTCCTTGCTTCACCTTTTCTCGATTGCCTAATTATTATACCACAAATATATTACCTTGGGATCAAAACAGTCCCTCTCCACACGTATGTAAATTCTAGATTACCTCATCGCTAATCTAGGAACCAGGCAGCTTTCCATGCTAGCCAGCAATCTGTTCCTGTGCAGCTGAGTGACACAGAGAGGAGCCTGTCCTCCCTGGACAGGCAGCGCGTATGGGGCTCTGTCCCTGGGGACATGCAGCCCTGCTCCTCCCACCTCAGTGCAGCAAGGTGTCCAGGCTACAATTGAACAAAACTGCCCATTCTCCCTCTGGGCACTGCCCAAGTTTCACATGGTTATCCGCTGTCACATCCGTTCTCTTACGGGACATTTTAGTGCAACTAAATCATTGCAGCATCACTGCGTGGTAATTATGCTTCTTCCTATCTGTGGGCTCTTATTGCAGCAGGCTGTCAATTAGGGGGATTGCTCACCTGCATTTTCACGGGCTTCGTGCTTATATATTTGTGCACCTAAGAAGAGAACAGGAGAAGTGTGTTCTGTGGCAAATTGAAATGCAAAGGAAGAAATTAGCACTTTCCTTTAAAATGGCTTGCTTTGGTAACATATGTTTTGTTCCAAACTGAATAGAGAAATTCAGGCATTCATGTAAAATGTAAACAATTGAATTATCTTCAATATTCCATGATAGCGATTGAGCAACTAGCATTGTTTTGAGTGTATTTCACAACCAGTTGCTTTGAAAAACTGCTTACTGGTATACTGTGTTTACCATTAACTGTGAAAATGATCTGATGCCTGAATACGGAATTATTGAACGGGTGTTTATTGTCTCCTTGCTGTCTTCCCTACGATTTAAAAAGGCATGAGCAAAACAGGCTGAGTAATGGCCCGCCGAGGTGCTATTTGAATTCCCAGCCACTAGCGAGTGCTCTTGAATAGTTTTTCAAGGCAGAAACTCCTTGAGTCCCCGCGAGCTGCGAAGTCTAAACATCTGATGTGACTCTGTTGGAAGCAGAAGAAAGAATGTGACTTGTACTGAACAAACACAGTGCCACCGGTGCACAGGCAACTTCCCCAGCTGTGCAAGGGGCTCAGTTTAAATGACTGGTGAAATAGATAAAACTAAAACGATGGTGCTGACAATCCCTGCAGCTCGCAGTCATTTTACTCACTGTCCAGTGGTAACCCTAATTTAAAACATCGTCAGTGCCAGGAGCTTCAGCCCTGGCACTTGTACCCACTGCTGCTTGCTTTGGTGTGTGCGCACACATGACATCTTGCAGATTTATATGCTAATCTGGGCTAAATAAACAGCAAATGCTGGGTGCTCGTCTAGGCTGAGGTCTGAGCCTCATGTAAACACACATGCTTAGAGCTGACTGAAAAGATAATGATTTATGTAGATCTCAACGTAACAAGCTGTCACTTAAGGTCACATGCAGATCAAGTTTTTATCCACACTTTCACCAGGGGAGTATTTTTCACATTATCCCAATAACAAAATGGAGTTTTCTTATTTACATGCTTGGACAGAGACTGAGCTATTAATTAATAAAAGAGAGAGACGACAGAAATCTCCAGCAGCATGCAGTAATGTGTGCACACCCAGTAATGTCAGTTTAGAAGACGCACAAAGCATCACTGGGCACACTGCGCTGTTCTTCCTCTTATGGGATGAAAAAGTCTGCAACGTTGAGTGGTTCCCGTTTCTGAGTTACTCACAAAAGTTGGCTTAAAGGAAACAAGATCTCTTCCTTCTGGCTCTTAGTCAGTCATCACCAGTTAACTCCAGCACTCATTTTCCCCCACCCCCTCGCCCTGCACAATTCATACTCATTGTAATTAATTTTATGGCCTTTTTAGCAAAGGGAGACCTCTACATTTTATGCTACATTGCACAAGCAATTGAAAGTTGCAGATGAAAAAAACCCAAGCACCAAATGTTTAGCAGGTTTTTATTCTATTTTAAATGAGCAACCTATTTAAATCAATTATCAGCTTAAAATGAGCAGCCTGATCTAATTAGTGTTAGCCCCTGGTGGGTTAATGAATGAAAGGGAGGTGCTGGGCAGATGTGCTTTTCCCCAGGATATTCTTCTACTGACCACATTGACACAGAATCCTTCTAGATAGGAGGATTTTATCAAACACAATTGCTGAAGATGAGAATTTTAAGATTCAGAATTATTAATTATATTGGTGGAACAATGGGCTATGTGGCATTGGGGTCTTTGGTTTAGTTGTGTGTGTATGTATTTTTGCCAGACTTTTTAAGGCAAGATTTGTTAGTGTGAGATAAACCATTACAAATCCATAATAAATTGTATCTTGAATTAGAACGTGAATCCTTGTCTGTAAGACACAAGTTTTAAATGTATTTATGAAAAATGCCAAATAAAATGTTGAAGAAACTTGGTCAGTCAGCCACAGCTCAGCTCGTACCCAGCGTTCTTGCTCCTCCCTCCAGTTCTCAAGTCCCCAGTTACCTCAACAGAATGTCCTCTGTGCTTTATTATGTAGCCAATTAGTTAGTTTAATATAGTACATGCAAGCAGAAAATATGATAAGTATCATTAAGTGTGGCAAAGGGAGAAAATGATGCTGTTAATGACTGGCCTTAATTTCTTATCCCTTTGATGCATTTGCTGACTGCTCCAGTGTGAGTGCACAATGAGTGCACAGACGTTTGCATTTTTGGAAAAAGCCATTTCTTGAACCAAATGCTTCGTTGCTGGTAAATACCACTGTTTACCACTGTGCAAGACTTGCAAGCTTGTCATTCTGAAGTGACTTTTAAAGCAAGTCTCACTGCTTTCCCTTCACTTTCCCTGTGTTTATTCCAACCCATGTGGGTCTCTTTGGACCAGTGGTCACACCACAGACTACCAGTGCACCCTGGCTCCCCCTCTGCAGCCCCTGGACCATGGGCCATGTTGTTTGCCATAGGAGCCGCATGCCTGCTGGATTACCTGTCACTTTTACTGGTGTAATGCTGCCTTGCTGAATTCCCACCAGTGTGCTCAGAAATACAATTGTGTAGAGGTGAGAGATATTTACAAACATTCTCAAATGGTATGAAAAATATATTGAGTTGTTGACACTTAGGTGTCATTCCTGGATCCTCAGCCCCTTCTAGATACATAAGAAAGGGGACCTAAACTTCCCTTTGTGACTGGGATAGATACAGCAATGTTGCTGAATTATAGCACTGTTGAACAAACCTTGGATTGTTTGATGGCATAGAGCCTGCTTTAATGTAGAAAAGTCCCTTGTTGCTCTTTCAAAATATTTTGAATGTTTTGAAATATTCCACAGAGGACGTTAGGTTATGGTTTTGGGTGGCAAAAATAACTGATTTGTTAGAGAACTGTTCATTGCTTTGCCCAGCGATATGCACACGCTTCTTGGAAAAGGTCAAAGAGTTTTTTAAAAATTGGGTGTGAAGACATCCTTTCAAAATCTCTCAATCAAAGAGCATCAGCAGATATATTAAACAGCAACTGTGCAGAAGCAGCTACTGACCCAATTGCTCTTCCAGGGTTTTCTGTATCTTTTTTGGCTTTCATATAATCCACACTCCTCTGAAATTTCATGTCTTATGCCTTTGTAATTATGAGATGAACGTGTTCGTTGGTTGGGAAGGGCTTGTAAACAAACTGAATGTACACTACTGCACAATGTTTATCTGCGCATTTTAATGTGGAATTTTTAAAAGATTCAAGGAGTCCTATTGGCATGCTTTGAAAAGACTGAAGGACCCAGAGAGTGTGTCATTAGAAAAGTATGGAAAAAGTACAGTATTGGGGTTGAAGTCAAACATTAGCTTCAAGTTTTTGAGAATATCTACTGCCTTTTGGGGAGAGAAACCACGAAAAATAACTTCTGAGTTTTCTTCTCCTTTTGAAAGTGAAATTAGAACTTGATAGATAATCATAGTTTCACCATTAGTTATTACAATGATTTATTCAATTAACCTCATGAATATAAGTCCTATCATTAAATAAGCTAAATTTGAGTGCAACAATTACAACTTTTGCTAACTGGAAGCAGCATAAGTATTAAGTGTTTAAATATACCAATATTGGAGCATGATAATTTTTAAACATAATTACATCTTTTATTATATTTTGATTAGATTAAAATTAATGCATTATTAAGCCATGATATGTTCTACCATCTAGACCTCTGCATAGACAAAGATAGGAGTTCCCCCCCACACACACCCTGTTCTCAGGTCTAAATTAATTAAATTCCCTTTAATTATAATTTACTAAAAAGCTCCACTTTTACCACAATTGTGTCTTTTGAACTTTGAAATTCAAAAAAAAAAAAAAAAAAAAAAAAAAAAAGAAAGAAAAAAAAGAAAGAAAGAAAGAAACCCTCCTTAAAATGGTCTTTTGCAGGAGAACTGAACTGTCAGCGAATTCAGGCAAAATTAATTATTTCAGCTTGATAAACCTTTTCATCTATTTGACTCCTTATACAGAAAAGCCAATTAATAATGTCAAACATGCTTTGCCTCCGGGGACCAGCGGGTTGTAATGAGTGTGTTTACCACGGAGTGGCTACAGCAGAGAGCCGCGTGTAGCAGCGCGCTAATCGCGCCACACCTGTCAAGCTGAGTCTCGTTATCTGTGTACCAAGGGCAAACCTCATTTTGTCAGGAGTGGTTTTCGAAGAACTAACAACTGCCTGGGGAAGCGTACAGGACTGTCGGCCAGTAGACGAGTCACTTAATTACCAATCAGAGCAGCAGAAGTGAATTCCTAATGTTCTTTAGTACCGACCCCGCTAATCACTGGGATGTGTGTCTCACCTTATCAGGGTACCCGGACCGACCATTCATTTCAGCACAGAGCTAATTCACCACTTTTCTCCATGCTCTAATAGGCTGGGATGGATGATGTTGCTTGGTACACAGCTATTCATCAAACATGCTATCGTGCCAGGGTAACACATCTGGCTGCCTCGCCTCTCCCAATTATTTGTTGATAACGGGGTGGCCAGTGGGCATGGATACCCATCTGGGGTCACCTCAGAGTTCTCTCCAAACACGTGCACACACAGCTCCATAAGGCAAAGGAACGTCTGACCATGAAATGGATTATATTTTGAAAGCTGTGTATGCACATTACTTAAGCCTTTAGAACTTCCCCCTGGGATAAATAGCATTATCTTTACTTTACACATTGGGAACAGTGCATACGTGTCAAAGTTCTGGGAGCAGGAGGTCTGCAGCAGTGGCCTCTGTGAGCAGAGCCAGCTCCAAAAGAGACCCACTGCTGTCAGGTGAAGGCTAGGTGAGCCTGCTCCAGGATTTCACTGGATTTCTTAATAACCAAGAATTGTAAATAGGAACTGGTGGGAGCAGCATTAGAACTGGAGAGTTCCCAGCCCAGACTGCCAGACGACATTGCATTTCCTTATTGCTGTGAATCTTTAGCCGTACTGCTCTCTGCACAGTATGCATTGCTCTTTTTAGAAAGTTGATTCTTTCTTACTCTACTTGTATGTGACAAGGCAAAAAATACATTGCAGGAAGGCTTTTGCTTAGCATATTCTAAACTAACTCTGGTGCAAGACTTATGAAATTCTGGAACGCTAACAGATATACAGAAATCCAAAGTGACTGCCCGCCAAGAGAGATTTTGCTCTTTATTTACTGCTGAATAGCTGCCGAAATCAAAAGGTCAATTTACTGGCTGCGAAAAAAGAGCAAAAAGCTCCATAAGCACTGAGAAATAAAATAAGCAGAAGAACCTCCCTCCATTTCAACAAGCAAAGCCACCACAAAGGAGAATAGAGCTTGTTTATAAGATGGTTATGTTAGAGGACACTCCAGCTCCCTTATGCAGGGTAGCTGGGCAGGGGTGTTTGATAGCAGATACCCACAGAATGTTATGTTGACTCCGCATGAGATCGTGTCTTGGGTGATGCTGGGTATTGTATTTTTACTTTTTTAATGTATTTTGTGCTGTAAGAGTGAACTGTCACGTTCTGAAACTATGGCTGTATTCACCTGCCACAAGTGTTAGTTACTTCATCCCTTACATTCATGTTCTTTGCAGTTAAGTAAATTGAACTCTATCCAAATTAATGCAAAGTAACAAAAATAAGGAGGATATATGAGAGAGAGTATAAGGGAACTGTTGAGTCATGGCCTGAAACACCGATTGAGTACCTGGGGAAAGGACCCAGTCAGCTCTGGGAGCACAGGTGAAGGCAATTCAGCTGTACAACCAGAAGGGGTGGAGACTGGCTGTGCCTCTCTTAGACCTCATTGAAGGGCTGACTGCTGCTGTGGAAGGATCTCTTGCAGGAGATCCCTCTTCTGTGGTGTTTTTTTCTGTGAGTCTGGATCTTTGGAGCTGAGTGAGCATCCTTTTTGTAGCATCCTTCTGTTTTGTTGGTCCTTTTGCTGGTGCAGAGAGGAAGAAAGAAATGTGGAGAGCACTCCAACTGCTCAGACATCTATGTCTTTGTATCACAAAAGCAACAAATTAGGAAAAAGTGCACCTGGCATAGCCAGTAAAACAGAAGCAATCTTTGTCACAGAGGAAAAAAACAAATGCTTTGTATAAACTGTTACAGCTTTTTAAGCTGTGATGTGATTTCGTTTTATTTTCTTCTACCTTTCAATGCAGATGGAACTCTAGACTGTTCTTAGGCTAAGTGCAGCCTAGACTCTCCCATTACTGCAGTAAATGGCATTCATCCTCCCTACCACAGGCAAAGGATGAAGAAGAGGTCATCAGTCCTAATAATTGCATCTTGGACCTCTTCATCTGCATGGTCTAATGATATTTTTATTTTCTGTTTTAAAATTGTCAAGCCTTTAAATTCTTCTGCCCACACTCAACTTTTGTGAAATTGATAATTTTAGGTAGGGGTAAAAGTCTTAGTATTTCTAGTGTTTTTTTTTCTTAATTTCAGTGGGGTCAAGTCTTATTAAAGACATCATTTCTAATCTAGCTGACCCACTTCTAAATCTCTAAATGAGCTGAACTGAAATGAGTAGGGAGTATTTTGATATGGTCAAGTATCTGTGTGAGCTACAACACAGTTTTGAGGCAGATGTGGCTTGGGTGCTTCATGTCCTTGAGCTCCTTGTGGGCCAAGTCTTTCCTTTTGACCTAATGCATGATAGGCACCGCAAAGTCTCTAGGGAAAGTGGCTTGTTGAAGAGAGATGGAAGCAACACTAAGCTGTAACACTGCAGAGGCAGTGAGCAGCTCTGGTTCAGCTCATAATGCAGTGCTCTGTTTCAAAAGCATCCTTCTCAACTCTTTTAAAAAAGCCAAAGCAAACCTTACAAAGTTTACTGGACTTTACCAAGAGTGAAGACTTGCTCTATTTTCTTACATATAGGGTTTTTTTTGTTTGTTTGTTTTGTTTTGTTTTGTTTTTTTTTTTTGTACTGTACTGGAGGTAGATTTTATGCCTTCATGAAGGCAGCTGGAGGATGGTGGCCAAAGCTTCCAAGTTGACCTCAGTCTCCATTTCAATGATGTCAGTTGGTAATGCTGCTTTTGACTTTTGAGGGCTTTATGTATTGAGATGTAAGGGTCTCTAAACCCACATTATAGGTTTGACTCTTTCAATGTGTGATGTCTGTTTGCCTTACTGAAAGCACCTAGCACAAATGTTGAGATGAGAACAAAGGGCAAGAGAGGAGTAAGAAGTTTTTACCAAACTTTCCTAAATTTCAAGCACTTGGGCTGATTTTTCTCACCCTTTCAAGTCCTTTGAGTGAAGCAGTTTTTGAGGTTTAACAGAAAGCAGTGCTTAATAATTGTCTTCACAGCAGGCAGGCCTCAAGTCATACTCAATATTCCAAGAGCAGCTTCATCCATGTGTGAGAAAAGGAGCTGTTGCCTTTGTCAAGAAGCCCAGAATGGTGTTTGGTTTTCTTTTTGGCTACTGCATTTTCCCTTTACCACAAACTTAGTCTGATGTGCATTATCACTCCTTGATCTCATTACCTCCTTCCTTGAGCTTCCATGTTGCTCAAACTGACTTATAGGAAAGAATGCCAAATGAGTCAGTAATTCATTTCCAGCAACAGCTTTCTAAATTTGTTCTGGCTTTCTGAATGACTTACTGAGAACTTAGTCCTGTACCTGTGCTATTTATTGAGAGTGCCCTGGGCATTTTTGTTGTTGTTGTTGTTTGGTTGTTTGTCCTTGTTTTCAAAAGCAATCATTATATACAGACCTAAACCAAGGACTGCACTGGTCTGAGCAGAGGCTCGGTGGCATCTCTGGTAAGCGGTCTCAGATCAGACTTCCCACCCATGAAAGCTCTGGGCACTGCTTGCTTTGCTTATAGTCAGTTGGACCCCTACTACATGGACCTGACTATCCTAACCCCTAAATACTGATATTACTGTCTTTCAAGTGCCTAACTGTGGTTGCTGTATACCATGTGTTCAAAGTATACAGGCTGAGAAGTATGCAGCTGTACTCTGACATGGCTGCTTTTGAATGGACTTTCAGAAATGAAGGAAAATAAGGTGTTTCAAAGAAATGCTATGGTGTGTAATGCTGAATATAGGCAGAATTGTAAGGGAGAGAAGGTTCTGTACGTTTTGCCAACCACACTGGTTTACATAAATCTCTCATTTTATCCTTAATGAATGCCAGGCCTGCTTCACAGAACAAAAAATAATTTTGAAAAGGAGACTTTTAAATTCAACATTTTTGTTTTTCAGAAACAGAATATAAAAATGTTCACAGCATCTTGTTCTTTCAAATGTGTAGCAGTCTCTGTTGTTGTTTTAGAGATACCACTGTATAATTTAAGTGTACTGTAGTTCCAAAATTATAATTAGCAATAATGTGACTATTAATAAAAAAATAACAGCTCTACTCCTTTATGAAGGATGGCATTAAAGATGCTACTGATTTGTGAGCACTCTTTAAAGAGCAGTAACTCTGGAACAACCCCAGTTTTAACATAAGATGCAGATGTGTAAATAAACACTGACCTGTTTTCAAGTATCAGGAATCCAAATAAGTAACTGACTAAAATACATATGGTAAAAGGAGAAGCTGGCTCCTAGGTTTAAAAACTCACATGCTAAATTCCAACCCTAGACGAATTTTCATTATGAAGTTGTTCTTTGTTAAATGATACCAAACCTAGAATATCCTCTAATGGAAACAATACTGGATGTGGATAAATTCAGGAGTGGGTGCCATCGTAACAGAAAGCCAGGTTTTTACTCCAGCTCTTTATGTGCAGAGCATAAATCACTCCTGCTAAGGACCTTGTGTCCTCCTGTCCCAGAGGAAAGTGTAGGATGCTCTGTGAAAAATGGCTTGCTTGCTCCTGCTGCAGCATGGTTAACGCATCCAGCGAGTGTCCCAGAGATGTGAGCTCCTGCCTCAAGACAGCCCCTGGCACAGGGCCAGTGCTCCTCGTAAATGAGTCTCTGTCCAGTGTCAGGAGTTGGTAACAGCCAGACAGCCAAGACACAATGCTCTCTTCTGTGCCACCAGCTACAGAAGCTACTGTGCTTTAACTGCCCTTTGGGTCTGCTAAACCTCTGTCAACCACAGTCATGCTCTCCATTAAAGAACAAAAGTCTATGAAATCTCTCAATGGCATTGGATTTCCAGAAGCACAAAGAATACCCACAAGGCATTTCCAGAGATCCTGAAGTGTTATGGCTCCAAAGGGCTTCTTTCGTGGAACCCAAATCCTGCTGAAATCAGAGTGCTCTTTATGTAGAACAGTTGAAATGACCCTTTGGTTCCTTTCTGTCTGTCCCAAAGGCAGTCAGTTGAACGGTGAGCTACATATTACATGCTCATTTTAATCCAACTGGCTTTTTGGTTCACCCAGTCATTTGGAATTGTAAACCATACATGTTGTCCTACAAAACAAAGAACTACATCACTGTTCAGCTTAAGAAAAAAAGCGTTTAAATCCATTAGGTTGAATTTTAGTTTTCTGTTTATACAAGGGACTCGACAGCCTGACTGTAAAGAAGACTTTGTTTCAGGTGCATTCCCACTGCTTTATTCTGAAGCAGAGTTCTACGCTCATCAAAGCCAGTCGAGATGTACCTGTCTGATGGAGGAAGAGAGGAAAGCAAGCCCAGCATCCAGGGCACAGCATGGATAAATGATTGTGAATGATAAAAATTGTTTCTGTTTACTATGTGTTCCATCATAAAGTTTTATGGAAAACATTCCAGGACAGGGATAGGTGAGCAAGATGTTCCTAACATGAGCAGTGATGGTTCAAAAGTTCAGCTTAATATGAACACTACAGACTTTCTTCACACAGAGAGAGTAAACAGATACTTCTTTCTTAGTGCACATAAAATGTGCTCAGCAGCTTGTGTGTGTGGGTTCTTGAAGCCTGTCCTGACCTGCTGAGAGACAAACAATTGCTCATCTCTAAACACAGGGAAGGCAGTAAAAGTAAATATGCTATCTCTTCCTAAAGGTAAGAGAAAAAGAGGGAGGATTATGCTTGTAGCCCAAATATAAAAAAGTCTTCTCTCTTTGTCATGCTGAAGTATTTCCTGGAACTGGGTACAAGCAAGATGAGGAAAGAGCAAAAATGTGTATTGTTTCTGTTTTGCTCTGTTTTTTAATGATCCTTAGGGTGTTAGTGCAGGTGAAAATCTGATTTCAAACTACATGAAAATGTAGTGCTTAAAACAAATTCTTTCTAAATGAATAAATCCACAAAACATACAAAAATATCTTTTATTTCCCGGAAACATGAGAGAAGGGGAGCACTTAATGAATGGCTGGGAATTGCATTTTTAAGTGTCTTTTGCATGTTTCCTATTATGTAAGAAACATATGGGAACAGGACTGGAATTTCTTATGAATCTAGCCCATAAAATCTAATCCTAGTAATCATTTATCAAGAGACAATTTTTTAATAGAACAACATTGCGGACCTGGATGAACTGTCCTTCCAGTGCTGCATGCTCCGTGCTTTCATGTTAACGAAGAAAAAGATTATGTTACAAAATAAACAAGTCTTGTAATGAAAACAAACTAGTCTCAACTGTGCTGATAACTAATAGGCCAAGGTTAAAGAGCTAAATAAAGCATGTTGCACTGAACTGCTACTTATCTTGATCCATTAAACAGAGCTGCTCTTCTCTCTTTGGGGAATTTGGCGAAGAGATCAGTTTTGTGCACTCCAAGCTGTACCACGGCTACAGTCACTCCTCTTCTTGCTGGCGTGATGAATTAGCTCATGTAGGCAAGAGATCATTTCTGGCCTTCACTAGATCAGTATCATGAGTCCACTCCTTCTGCTTGTTGCTCCTAGGTGTGCCACCCACTTTCCCTTCTGAAGAAGCCTGAAAAAAAGTGTGCAATAGCTTTTATGAAGAGTTATAGGGAAGAGGCATGCAAGAACAAAACAGTGTTCTGTTACGGCGTCTTCAAGCTTGTAGCTGTTTGATGTATATACTTTTGGGAGGGGTTGCACTTAAAAGACAAAGCCTTGTGTGTGTGTGCCTGTGTGCAATATGCTTTTAGGATGCTTTAAAACTGAATGAACTGGAGGAGCAGCGGTAGTGTGACTGCAGCCAAAAGGGTACCTTCTTCTCCAGTCAACTAAAGCAGCTCACAGCAGGGTGCAAATTTTTGAGACAAGGAGCAGGTGCACTTGAGCTTGATGGAAACACATGGAGGGGATGTGGCACACGAGCATAAGCAGAGCTGCAATGCTCCTGTTCTCCCTCCAGTGATAAGTGTGAGCCTGACGGCATGTAATCTACGGCTGCTTCAAATCCTCATCTGTGACTAGATACATTAGTTTTCCTTCTTTCCTCTTCTCATTGTTACATCTATTTAGACTGGAAATTCCTTAGGACATCTTGCATCCCTTGAGGTATGACTATCTAGCATAGTCATCCCTGAGATAAAGATAAGGGGGCAACAGGTCTTGAGTGCTTTTTAAAAAATAAGTCAGTAAATTCCTCTTTCCCTATCAAAATCTCCTATCCATACTGGGTCTGAGACAATCAAGCATTAATACTAGACAGCACTGTCCTGAATACTTCGTATCCATTTCCTTTATTCCATTTCATGTGTAATTCTCTATTCTGGTCAGCAGATGCAAAACTAAATGGATTGTTTCAGCAAGATGACCCTTTCACTGTTGTCATGGTCTGACAAGGAGAATGCTTCTTTATACCACTGTTTAATTTACAAATGCTCTAGGAATCATCAGAGAAAAGATGCCTCAGAAAAGTTTATCATAATGATGATATGATTTTGAAAATTTTGGCTTTGGGAATTGCTGCTACCTAGTTACAGGACAGGAGGGAAACAACTTTGAAATTACATGGAATTTGAGACAAGAAATTTTAGCTCTGATGGAAAGCTGTGTTGTCCCACAGTAAATTCCATTTGATGAACTTTTGAAAGTAGAAAGAAAAGTCATGTCAACCCATTTCAGATTCTAGATATTACGCACCATTTTAGATTAATACTTCTAACATTTCAAGATGCCATTCTGGAATACAGTGATGTATAGTATTCATCATTTTCAACTTCTTTTGTTATAAACTAAGAATAGTACCCCCAAAGCTCTCAAATCGAATTTGCCATTTGAAATAATAAAAGGAAAGTGTGTCATTTTGGCTGACTATATTTTATGTCACCTTTGCTGCGTTTCCCAGCTCTGGTACTGCTGTCATGGTTATTAAATGATATAACACCAAAACAAAACCAAATGAACTCTGAAGGTTGTGTACAACCATAAAACACTCAGGTATTTTCTGCCTCATTTAAAAGACTCACCATTGAAAAGTCAGCGTGATCAATACATTACCCTGCAAATATTTTCTGAATCTCTTATAAAGTTTGATGACTTCAGATACCTTCAAAAATGACTGCACAGCCTGTATGCACGAGTCTTCCTTCCTGATAACTCTAGTCAGAGATTTTCCTTGTGCACTGTACTTCATTTATCAAACCTTTTGCTCCACTCCACTTACATTTGCAGCATAATTTGTTTACAGCCAGCCAGCCACTATTCTCCATTTTTACAGTCATTCAGGTGCATTTTCCTATAAGCTGTTAAGCAGGAGCAAGGAATAGCTTCTGTTGTGTATTAGGCTCCTGCCCTCTATGGGTCCAGACCTCTGAATGAGATTCTGCATAGTACCAGTACTATTTTGGTTACTTCTGACAACATCAATAAATAATAAAAGTTAATAAATAATAGACAACTGTAAGACTTCAGTAAACAGCTTCTATAAATTTCTTCTACAGCAAGACATTTCTCTCTGTTTGCTCAGTACTCACAGGAAGGATAACCAACCCATACTAACATGTAAGCAAATCTGTCTTGGGTGCTTCCATCTAGATAAAGTAACCTTTGGTTAAAAGGGTGTCAAAGAATAAAATATTTGGTAGGCCTAATCTTCTCCATTTGGTATTTCATGTTCTGGAATGAGTTTGGAACCTTTCAGAGGAGAGCTGGAAGACAGCTTCCTTCCGTGACCACACCATCAAACTCCAGACCAAATTCTGCCTCTGTATTGGAGAATATTTATCTTTCCTCTTACTGCCCAGTTTGATGCACAGCAGGAAGACAAATATCTCTCATTTACTGGAGGAGCTCTACTGCTGACCCCATTTCTGTGTTTCCCTGAAACATCGATTGATTGCATGAAATCATGATAATCTGTATTCCCTCAGTGTCTTCTGTGATGTTTGAATTATTGGGACTAAACTGTGAAATGAATTTCTTATTAGCCTGTTCATTTTAATGGATTCAATGGCAGAAAATTAGCACAAGTTTCCAGTTCTAACTTTGTAATTTTGAGGAAGCTAGCCAAGTTTTCTCCATGGCCTTAGTCATTGTTTCTCAAGAGCCTGATTTAATATGCTACTTCTGTTCTGATTTGTTACATGAAGGTGTCATGATATTATTGCCCAATGTACTGTGTTTACATATCTATAAAATGTCTTTTCTGCATACATCTCAGAATGAAAGAATAAAGATTCAGACAAGAGATTCAAAGTATCATATATCACTCATGGATTTCTGAAGTCTTTTCAAATGAAGTTCTTGCCTCCAGCTTTTTACTTAAATTCTTGTAATGTAACCCTAAAACTAGAACTGATTCGTAATGAACCAACTTCTTAGATTGCCACATTTAAATAAGCAGCATAGACTGATTACTGTTAAAAAATTCTAGTTCGGTAGATTTATTTTATATGAGACTGGCCTATTATACCTTTATGCTTTTATTGTTTAATAGAGATATCTAAGTATGCCTATGGCCCTCATCACCATCGTTTGGAAGTGCCTCAAAGTGCTTAATAGAAATTACAACAACAACCTCTTTTTCAGTGATGAACTGAAGCTCTGCAAATCATACTCTATTCCTGGGTTCTTCTACAGGAAGGTCAGCAACCTTCATTTCCTTCTTACGCCTCTCCTCGCCTGCCCTTGGGACTAGCCATCTCCTTTTTGGCTTTCATTACTCTAGCCAAGGTAAATAATAGAGAGACCTTGTTATTAATGTTCTCATTTAAAAATCTATTATGGTATTTAGAATGATGAGGTCTGACTCTAAGTCAAGAGAAGATTAATTACATGACACTGGTGAAAACGAGATGTGACAGTCTTTGGACTGATCTGACTAACCGTCCCAATAAATCTGTGCTTGCACAATTGCTGTAGTAAAGTGTGCGCCATGTGCCAGCACTCAAAATCTCCCTCTGTTCTCATAAGCGGTTACCAGGATGTCACTTAATTATCTCTTCAAGGCAGGCACTATAGCAAGAGGAAGAGCATTTCTCAATAAAACCTTCTCAGGGAGAAGGAGTGTGAGGAACATATCTGTGAAAAAAATGTACTGTTGTTGACCCAGCTTTCTGGTTTTGGCTCTCTTTGTTTCTGGTACCCAGAGGAAGTGTGGGAATGATACTGGCTTCCAGTCCCAATAGATAATGAAATTATGCTGCTTCCTAGACAGGTACTGTCTTTACTGTGCTGTCTCACTTTTAGTACTTGTTGCTGCAAAAAAACTCCATCCTAGCAGCCCGTGGTTCTCTTGCACTGGGCTTATGGCCTGAGATCTGCCTCCGGGAAAAACTGCTTTTCCTTGCTTAGCAGTCATTCATGGCTTGACTTAAGCCTACTGAAGTTTGAATATGTATTTATAACTAGGAATAAACTCTTGGTTTATGCAGTCTGTGCAGAGCAATCAGCTGGGTCAGCACACAGCAGCAAGAGTAACTTTCATCCAGTTAATGCCAAGAGACTTTATCCCTAACCCCCTCCAGCAATCAGACCAAAAATGCCAGTTAAAAATATCTCCCCCACCCAGGTTTCTTGCCTCGCTTAGCTGGCAGGTAGCACATCAGTGCTTTGTGTGACTAAGCTGATGCTTATGGTAGGCATAAAGGACAATGAAAAGGGCAGGAGGTGAGCATAAACTGACTGTGGATAGGAATCTTTCCTCACAACCTTCATCCCCCTCTGCATGGGCTTCCTGGTGTGGTCCTGCCACACACACTACATCCTCAGCACCTCTTCTTGCTCTGTAGACACTGGCTTCTTCCCCATAAGTGGTGCTGGATGTCACGAGAACTTGTGCATGGCTGTGATATGACTCCAGGGGCAGAAACCTTCACTATAGGGACAGGAGCAAGCAGTTTGCATGCATTTATTTCACTCTAAGCAGATGGCAAAAGGATAAAGCAATTCACCCCAAGCAAAAATGGATATTAGCATTGGTTTTGTTTTATGAACCTCAGGCAACAGAAGCTCTAGGGATTATTTGCCCTTCACACAGCACAGCCACAGCTCCAGCCCTGCTGTGCCAAAGGTAGTCCTAAGGTCTCTAAGCTCTTTGGCACCAATGTAGTAGTTACAATATATATTTTTATATATATAAGGTTTTACTTAGATATTTTTTGGATACAAATCCCAAATAATTATGCCATAGGTATTCCAGAAGATGAATATTACAGGGATCCATGATGGCAGATGTTACCCAGCTTGCCTCCATCCCTTCCCTATCACTCCCAGTCATCTACCTCTATCTGCATTTCATGCACCTAGTTCCTGCCTCACAGTAGATGTAAGATGCATGGGCAGTGGAAGAAGGCTATGGCAGTCAAGAGAAGAATAAAGATTCCAGCAGCCTTGCAGGATGTGTGATGATGTACTGGTTCCTGGTGGAGCTTGTGCTCCACAGCAACTGGGAACTGATACCAAGTCTGTCAGTGTAATTAGAGATAAGTTTCAGCTTTTGCCTCCATGGCATCTGAGCTATGCTGGTACCTTGGTACAAATTACAGAGCAGAAGGGAACATTCTTTCCATCTTCCATGGACCCCCAAAACCAAAGAATGTGCCTGCATTCTTTAGCTCCATCTACTGGCATTTTGCATAAACTAGCATTTATGTATGTACAAATGAAAGCATTCTTGTAGCAAAAGCAACAAATAGCTTCCTACAAATTGCCCATCTGGTAGATATGATTATCTTACTTTTTAACAATAATGAATTATTATTATTATTGTAATCTCTGTAGGGTGGGGCCTATCATTTCTCAGAGGATAAGACGACACTGGATGTGTTACTAGACTACAAATGAATAATTGTGTGTGTGAGGCAATATGCAGTTATCGTTCCATGCAAGTATAATTGAAGCATCATAAAAAAAACACATAATTAAGTCTTTAGCAATGCTCAGGGGATGCAAGTTGTTTCTATTCCCATTTCAAAAATGAACATACAAAATCTGACCGAAGAATCCTGGCTCCTGTTTGCCTCCTGTGCTTGTTAATACCTCTTTCTATCTTTGCATCTTGAAAGAGACCATTGGGTTGCTCTTTCCTGTGGGAGATTTGGGGATAGAACTGGAGGTGACTTCCTTCTTGTTCTGCATTTCTCTTGCTATAATATCAGCTTTCTTTAAAGTCTTTGCATAAAAATGGAATAATACTAATAATTCCCATGAGTAGGTAAAAGTGTAAGATGCCTAAAGCTTAGATTTTTTAATAATTTTTAAATAAGAGAAAATGTATATTTCATGCATGAAGCATTGTAAGATGTTCTTCTCAAATATTCATTTTTCAAAGGCTCATATTCGACAAGAATGCTGTTCTGCATTCATCACTCACAGCAATTGTAGTTTTGTTTCCAGGCTCCTATGGAGATTTCTTTTTCTTCAACTGCTTCTGCCAGCTTTCATTTTTCATACTGCTCATATATCACTATTTAGTGTAATGGGAAAACTGAACAATCCCTAGTTGTAAAATAAATAAATAAAACATCCAAACCAAAATGGACTCACCCCTATTCAGAAGGCATCGTTATTTGGGAAAATACTCACTTGTATAAATATACTTTTAATCAAAATTTTTCCATATGACTTCAGAAATTATTCCCTCCTTCAAAATAATAACGAATAAGCAAACAAAACAGCCCATAAGCAATCTTTTGTTGTGGAGTGGTTGCAAAACACTGAGTTCTGGCATAGCTATCCATAATCATTTTGCGATGGTTGCAGTTTATTTATTCAGTTTTAAATGAAGAGTTTTAGCATTTCTCAATAAGAGCAAAGTATATAGGAAATATTTGTTGGATAACAGTGAAAAAGGCTTGAAGGTGTCGTGCACTTTTTCAGTTAACATGATTTATGCATGTTTCTGTTTTTAATGTAGAAGGAAGTAGGATTCAATAAGCCACTTGTTTTCCTTTGGGAGAAGCTGGTTGCAGCAGTGCCTCAGTAATTCTGCTTTCTGTACAAGGAAAGCAGACTTTGCTTATGAAAATTTGAGCAGAGTGAGATTCTGGCATAAGCAAAGTCAACAGCCAAATGCTCACTGTCTTCACTCAGATCTTCATTTTGTGTTGATTTGTCATTATTTTGCCATATTTCCCACATGGGCAAAGCATGGTAGCCTTGTGAGTCTGTAAGTAACTCATGTAAACCCCATTAGAGACCAAGCAGTAATTCTCATAGATTCCAGTACGCTTTGGCCATAGTCTCATTGCGAGTCAACTAACATACTGGTCAGTTCTCAAGATTAACAACTAAAAAAAATATTTATCACACCATCTAATAAACAGAAAAGGCAGTGACATGTACATCAGATAAGAGGAATACTGGAGAGGCTCAGGTACATTTGGAAATCCAGACAGAAGGTCATAAAGGCTGCAAGCAGCACTGGAGGAGATAAGATGAACTTGAATCAAGAAAACATCAGCATCTGAAGGGCAAAAAAGGCTGGCAGGTGAAGCACAAGTAGATGAGGGAAGCTGTGTATACATATCTTTCTGTTTTAGTCAATTTTACTAATTAGTGGGCGTTTTTTTGCAGAGGAGTCAATATAGTGAGAGTGTATTAATATGGTAATGAAATTAGGCAGGAGCTGTTTCTGGCTCTGACTTTGGAGGAATAGAGACTGGAGCATCAATTTACATTTGACTGTGGATATTGCGTATTTGCCTGTTCTAAATAAGACATCTTCAAAATACAGTAAGCAAGGTTTGTGTTTGTTTTTGTTGTTGTTGCTGTAGTTCTCCTTCTTAATCATTTTTTGCTTATTATTTGCCTAATGATACATTATAACAGGAAGGCAAAATCCTGCTAGTCTAGAGCAACGAGGCAGGTGAGTGAAGTTCTTTTGCAGCCCATTGAGCCATGGAGGTGACACTCTTGCAAACCAAAAGGGGCTTTTCTCACAGTTATTATTTTTTATTTTTATTTTTTATTAATTTTATTTAAATACTACAGGGAAATGAGAGTTGCGTTGGGTAGCATGAGCTCTTTGCTTGTTAATTCCAAGTCCAAATGGACCTTTTTATAGCTTTATCTTACTGTTTATCCAATTTTCTTTAACTTAGGTCTCCTGAGAATTATGAAAGATATGCTGGCAAAGGCACATGTTAGCCAGTGAACACTGCCCATCGGGATCTGCTCCAGGTCACCTGTGCAGGCTGGTGACAGGAGTGTGGGATGACACACACAGCTTTCCTCTTGCTCAAGCACAACCATTCTTCCTCTCTGAGATTCCCAGCCTTCAACCCAGTACGATCAATGTCAGGAAATATGCTGTAATCTCTTCATGAATAAGCACCCTTTGGGATGTGAACTGGTCAATGCATTTTGATGTATTCCTAGAAGAGTGAAGGGTTTAGAACCAGAGTACATTATCTGGTTCCCAGCTCACAGGCAAACTCTGACATTTAGTTGGCATTTTATACACACTAATCTACCCAACTCTTGGATCTGTTGAAATATTGAAAGCTAGCTAAGTTTAAAAGAGATTTTTCTTATTTGCCCCCAAACTCACTAGAATAGAAAAATCTAGAAAAGGCAATGAATTGAAATTGTTGTGTCTTTGCTGGGAAGATCCGATTTTCATTAACTGAACATATTTGCTCTCCATTTTTAATTTGAGTTTTCAAAATTAACAGAAAGTGCAGAGAGGATTGTCTCATATTTCTCCAACAGTATTACTTGAGGTATGGAAGTAACTTTCACCTCTTGCCATAGAGCAAAATCAATTTTTATAATGTTGTCCTAGAGGCGGCAGCAGAGTACATAAGAAACAAAAGAGGTAACGCACAAATGGGCAAAGTTGTGTTTGGTTAGTAGATAATCTCTATAAATTCTTACCAAAGGGCTTTACTGGAATATAGTGCTAACATAAAACCCAAGAAGGAATTATAGCATAGCTTTGAGATAGGTAATAGGGTGGAAATAATGCTAATGTTATAGTGTATTCTGGATCCAAGTTCACTTTGACCTAAAAAATATCTTGACTAGTAGGAGAGCACTCACTGAAGCAAACTGTTTTCTATCTAAGAAACTTAGAGCAAACCTCAACTACTTAGATGGACCTAAAGAGTCAGTTGAGTCGGCAAACTTTAAAACAACTGTGATGCACTGTGACACATTAATTGAAATGTACTCTCCAGTGCAACTATTTAGCAATTTAAATAAATATCAAAGCTTTGGGGTTTTACTGTCAGTCTTTGTTTCTGAATGAGAAATTTATGAAAAACACATGTTTCCAACTGCCACTGAGTATGCCTTCAGAAGTATGTGGCCACTGAATAATATCAAACTTTCTTCAGCACAATCATTTGATGAACCCACTAAGAAGATTCTTCTGTTAATAATGTCTCCTTTCAGAGACATTGCAACCAGAAGTTGTTACTTCAATTGTTAGAAGTGCTATTGTATTGAGATGAGAGGAATAAAGCCTTAAAACATGGTCTCATTGAAGTCATGGGCTATTTGTTATTGACTTCAGTGGGACCAGGATTTTGCCAAAAATATCAAATGCTTTCTGAAGGCTTTCCAAGAATTAGTCTGAAATTAAAAATAAATCATCTTGTATAAGTAAGTTGTGTACACAACCCATTCTACTATAAACTTTAGATCTCTCTCCAGGATCTCCAGCTTCTGAAGCTGCACAGTTTCAGGATTTTGGTTTCTTCTGATGCCCAGCTGAGGTGCTGACATGACAAAATTATCATGTCACTTCCAATGTTTATATTTGAAGCCAAAGCATGAGTCTCAGTTATCTGGCCATTTTGTATTATAACACAGCCACAGTGAGGACATCCTCATGAAGAGCACATCAGTTTGTCTTGTTCTGCGCAGAAATAAGGTCCCAGCTCAGCCAGCTGCAGTTAGCCTTTTCCATGGTGGGACATGACCAGGCAAGGAGATCCCAGAACACCTAAGGGCCACACTGGAGGTACAGACACTGCACGATGTACCAGACACTGCATTAGTGCCAATACCACTGCTGCCCTTCTGCTGCAGGACAAACTGCTGGGCACCAGGGCTTTGTGGTGCCACTAAATGGATGTACAAAGGTTTGGGAAAAATAAGAGGCACAAGCTGACTCAGGTCCTACTGAATCTGTGGCCTCGACTGTATGAAATGGGACTTTTCAAGGAGTTACTTTCCTAACATCAGAGATGGTAATTAAGCCTTCTTCATCTAGTACAAAAGATTTAGAAAACCTTGTTTACTATTGTCCTTTATGTCTGGGAGAGCCTTACTGGTTTATAAAATGACTTGTGATGAAGCCACATACAGTGAAATGTTCTCATTAAAATGCTTTGGCTTTTCTACAGTTGATGCTGAGGGAGCAACTTGCTGCATCACTAAATCCTGCAGGCTTTATTTTGTCCAGAGATCTGCCTTGATAAGAAATGAGGGAAGTGGCAGCTTGTTCTGGTGCAATCCTCTGTGCTCTGGAAGAGCAAACTTCCTCTGTGTTCACTGGCATAGATTAGTGCTGTGAGGGGCAGTGAGCACAGTGTCACATACATATTCTTTGTGTATCATTTTTCCAGCTAGTGGTGACCTCTCCTAATGAAGTTCCTGGAAATCTGTAAGCACATGTTTTCTGAATGCAACCTTCACTTAAAAAAATAGTGTCCACAAACAACTTTAAAAAGACAGTTTGCTTTTCTTTTATTCCTAATTCTTACTCTCACACCACTGGAAAGCAACACCCTGTGAAAGACAAGAAGATTTTAAAACACTTTGCATGCAGCATTTTTCTTTGTTTTCAAGACTACTTAGTTAACCTCTACAAAAATATATGTAGCCCTTCCTTCTCCAGAAAGCTCCAGCTGATGAGCCAAGCTCTCAACATTTCATTCCTGCTTAGATAGTTTGCTAAATTTTTTCCCAAGGCTTTATGGTTTTCAGCAATATATCTTTCATCACTGTATTGCCAAAAAGAAGTGGCTGCCTTGAAGCCTCCCTTAGGATTTGGACTGGATATCAAGGATTAGTTTATAACTGGTAACTTATGAACTGTGTAGTGTTCTACAAACAACTTATTTTTCTTAATGTAACGGTGAAACTATGAAACTCCATCCTGAAAACTTATTTCTGAAAGGGTATTTGAATGAAGCTTTAAACAGTACTTTATATATCTGTATCAAAACAGGTATTTTTTTTAAGGAGTGCATTTTTTTGTCTTCATGCAATAAATATTCATCTCTATGTGAATTTGTATGTTTTTGTATTTGATTTGGGGTTTTTGTTTTTTTAGGGGATCTTAGGGTTTTTAGTGTTGGTTATTTCTGTTGTTGTTGGTTTTTAATCTCTTAAGAATGCTTGAGTTTTGAGTTTGCCTTTTATGCAGTTGGGATCCGACAATATAACACGAGAAACCCATTACTTATAGGAATGGAATCACAGCAGGTACTGGCAGAATATAGCAATGGGAAACTTCTGAAGAATACTCGTTGCTTCCTTGCTTTTACCTTTATTGGTGCAAATCATATGTGTTGGTAATAAGGGTGAGGAAAAACATAACAAGTAAGCACAGATTTTTTTTGTTTGAGCACATCTGTTTTATTTCAGTTCAGTGTGATAGCTGGAGGGAGAAAGGGATTTCTTCATGAGGCATGTGTTTAGTTCCAATTCTTAGTAAACTTAAAACAGAAAAGGACATCACATTTTTTTAAATGGATTTCCTCCAAGTTGGTTATAACAGAAGTAAGTCCATTTTTTTTTAGTGTCCATGATACTCTCAGGCAAGTAGAAATATTTCCAGATATTATATTTTCCTTTAATTGCTTTATGTAGAATACATCCTTTGTTTGCATCACAATTGCATCTGGAAACTCATTTCAAGATGAGGGACCACACTGGGAAGCCTGGCAGGAACAATAAGGGAAAGGCAGTCACTACCCCAGAGTGCTTGCAGCTATCTGGATGAAACTGGGAAAGAGGGAAGGAAGAAAATGGATTTGCTAAGAAGAGCAGTGATTTGCCCAAAGTCATATCTTAAATTACTGCTGGATATAGTTGGGGTATATTTTCTTCTTAATATTATACTAAAATGCATGTACATCTGGAAAATTGGAACTTATTTAGCAGCTGTGTATTTCATCATATTATGAGAAAAAGCATTTTTTACTCCCATTATAGAAGGAAACGTGTGAGCTAGATTATATTTTTAGATCAGACTGAATTATTTATTTGATTTCAGTATGATGATGGTTTATTAAATAACATACTGTAAGAAATTCAGGCCACATAGCCATCAAAGAACTAACAAGTTCAATTCTGATGTTTATAAACTTCCTTGGCTTGATAAAGTTGGGAATAGAATAGCAGTTATGGTGTATCCTTGCTCCTTTCCCAGCCTGATGTCATTCCAGAGAACTTAATAAAGATTGAGGCTATTAGACCTGACCTGCTTCTTAGGGAGCAGAGTCAGGCCAAAACAGAATGCCTTTGAAAGTCACTCCCTCGATATACTTGTGGAAGGTAGTGGTGGGTGTCTGTGGCAGAAATGGAAGTGAATGCTACTCTGTTGTCTCAACCACAAGACCAAGCTTCCTGTCCTAATCCCAGATTGATTTTGGAGAACTGTAACTCAGGAAAAAAAATCCAAATTTTAAGATATTAAACTTGGCATTGATGATAAGAAAGTGATTAAGAGTCAACCACGGAAAGGTACAATCCAACTGACAGACACAATCTTCGGAGTAGAACCACATTTTCATCTAAACAGGTTTTATTGCATCTCCCCTGAATGCATACATTTGACTACATTCTGCTTTTTTATTTTGGCAGGCACCACAGAAGTCTCAATACAATTCTTGAGGAAATCGATGGGAGTTTGATTGGAGCCATAGAAAGCCATGAAGGGAATTTCAAGAGATAAAAGTCTGGAGCCAGACATTCAAAAATAGCTTTTTAAGTATGTGTCACTGACCTTCCTTATGGCTTGCAAATGCAGTCTGATTACCCCAACAGAGGTTACTTTAAGGGGAAGGCACAAAATTTGGACCAGACACACTAATACTCAGAAAAAATCGAATGTGAATTTGCTTGGGAGCATGAGATTTGAGCTGGGCCATGAAGAGGAACTTGGATTCTGTTCTTACCTGTATCTAGGTTTTTCCTCATTTGTGTGAGTAAGCATGGAGTGGGATCAAGGACTGAGTTGGAGCAAATTCACCATGTACCTCTGCAAGGTTATTTGTGAACACATTTGACCAAAGCAATGAGTGACTCCAGTGCAGGGCTGAGTCATCCGTGTGCAAGCTCTTATTACTGTGATGGTCTTATCAGGAGATCTCTGACCCAAAGAGAAAGTAAGAAATCAACTGCTTTGTCCTTCATTCCTGTTCAAAGAAGAAAACTTTCACAAGCTTTGCCTGAACTGACTGTCCAGCCAGGGCCTGACTGTGTCTCAAGGACAAAGGAAAACCCCTGAGATGAATATCTCTGAAAACTTGAAAGCAAAGGTACAGCAATATGAAGCAGACTTGTGCTGTAACTGATACTGAAGAAAAGCTCTTCCATCAGATCACTTTCTGAAATAGAGGAGTTCAGCAGCTCGGGATCTCTCTTTTGGACCAGCGCATGAGAATCACGGTAGGTTCCTGCATCTGTCTTTTATCTCTGCATTCCTGCTTGTATTCCTTCCATACACTGCTTGTAACCTCCACTATCTTTGGCTGCTGTATTTGTAAGCGGTGTTAAAGATTGTCCTTCTGCAGTAGGTATGACAGAATTCTTCCTAGGAGGCTAAAAGAACCAAGCAGTGTGGTCACTCTTGTTCTTGCTGGTATCCTCTGACTTTCTCCAGAGTTGAAATAAAGGGGGGGGAGGAGAGATGGGCTGGCGAGCAACAATATATACCCATTCCTGCAGTGCAACAGCTGCACAGCAGCTCCCTGGAAAACTATCCAATGCCAAACACACCAATTTCCAGGTCATGTACCAGAGAATGAAGTTTACATCTCTTCTATTATGTGGAAATAGTTTTTTGTGTTTCTCAGATATCAGAGCACTGAGTGGATGACAGGTAATGAAAGAAGACCGTCCACACTTTTGTTTTTATGGGTTCATCTCATTGTCTCAATTCACAGAATGGCAGAAATTAAGCCTTTGGAATTATGCTTAGTGCTGCAGATGATAAGGAAAGTCTTATTGGCTAGGCCAAAATGATAAACTGGATTCTGTTATCATTTTCTTGCTGTTTTTTACCCTATTCTTCTCCCTTCCCCAACTGAATCTTCAGTGTCAGTCTAGACAGAAGAAAATACAGTTCTAAAAAGTTAATGTCAGCTCTTTGAAAAGTCTTCAGGTGTCATCCTCAGTATGTTAACCTAAGTCTTTGTGGACTAAGCCAGTATTTCTATCGACACCCCTGAAATTCCCTACTCAGATAAGGAATGTGAGTGAACAGAATAGCTGGCATTGTAACTTTTCCAACACAGAGCAGGAGATTTCAGAAACAACTTTGTTGTCATTCTGGAGAATGTTTGTCTCAGATATTTAAAAGGAAGAACAGAAAATGCTTCAGATAAATGATGAGACTTTACTGCCTCTAGCATACTATTGTCCAGAAATATGTTGAAATTAATTTAAATACCTGATTTTATACAATTAGATAATTTTATTATTTTCATTATATACAGTTAAATAATTAGATAATTTTGTTACCTGACTGATAATAAATGCACTCCAAATTTGTGCTCTGATAATTATGAGATGCTACAAAATTAGTTATCTATTTACTATCACATGGCAGTCCTTCTCTCAAATGAAATGGGAAATGTTTCCCACCAATTTAACCAGGACACTTTCTGACCAGGCAGAGATGTTCAGAGCTGTTCCATAGGTAGTTGTTGGCAGAAGGTTTTAAGCTGCTACAATATTATGTTTAAACACTTTCTGAATTTTAATTATGTACCAATGTTATAGTTTTCTTCAGAGAGATATCTTCAAAATGATATTCCTTTCACTTTGAAATCATAAACCCAATAGATGAAATGTTGATTTTTTTTCTTTCCTTTATCCTAAGGAGTTGTTTTCTCTTCTCACCCTTCCTTTTTGTTTTCCTCATTGGAAAGAATGAGGAGCGTGTGCTAAAGCTAAACTGAGAACTATGTGAAAAACACAGAAAAAAAATATTGTTTTATGGAAAAATAAGTAAATGAAAAACTGTTTTGTTTTGAAGCTACATAATTTCCAATGTTATTTAAACACAGACCAAATTTTGGCTATTTGCACTAGCTCCTGAACATGTTTGTGTGAGTATTTTATAAGATGGGAATTCATATGCCGGAGAAGAATGCTTTTCTGAAGCTTACAGCAGGAGGAGCCCTGGATGTAGGTGGGATCCATATGATCTTTTTGTAAGGTGTTAATTTGGGTTGGCATCATTGCCAGAAGATGGTGTTTCCCTTGATCTGTAGCTCCAAACATGCACTTTCTGCCTACCTCATATTCTCCTTGAACTCTTTGCTTAGCAATTGCAACCATTGCCTCTGAGGGGCTGCAGGATTTGGCCACATGATTTAATTAGGACCTTAATGAACGGCAGTGAAAGAAAAGCAACACCCAATCAATACGCTGGGGCATACAAACATTTATCAGAAAGAATGCAGAGTGCTTTGCAGTTATTCCTCCACTTATTGCTTCTGGCAGTTACATCTGCATCCATCCATTTTCTTCACTCTACGTGAGACACTTAAGACATTTATTTATGTAAAAGGAAACCTCTCTGGCTTCCTAGTTTAAGCTAAGTAGTATTTTAAATGATTTACCATTATTTATCCTGGATATAGATTAATACCTTTCTTTTCTCTCTGTTCCATAATTTGGGTGTTTGTACCTTCCAGGCTACCTGCTCTTATTAAATAACATATTGTGTTTGCTTCCATTAAGTATGTGTATATGAACATCTTCATAAAACATACAGACAGCCCTAACTATTTAAACCTGTGGGATAGAAATCAAGACAACATCTGAGAAAAGATTTTTTTTTTTCTTTTGTCTACAGAGCCTGCTGTGGTTGCTCTGTCAGCTGTTCATTAAAGTTATATTGCTTCCTTTATCTCTTGTGCTATGGAACACAGGCACCTCCATAATGAGCTTAAATTACCACGAGCTAAGAATAGAAAACTCGATTTCAGATCTTGGGAGGCTGAGGTTGTGGTGGTACATAGATAATCAAGCAATATTAGCTGTATAGTGGTGTAGGGCAGGGCTGCGGGATTGTTTATGTCAGGAGAGCACAGTAGGGCTCTCTGGGTTTCTTCCCTCCCACCTCCTGATGCACTTTCAAATAAACACCACTGCTCCCTTTTTATTAATATCCTATCTATGTGACTAGCCAGCCATGTTTGTTTTTGGAGAATAGAGCCCCCTGTAATCTCATTTTCTCGTTAGGAGAAAGTTAAGGAGTCTCAATCACCAGGCTGATTAGGATTAGAAAAGCACAGGGCAAAGTCAGTGAAAAAAGCAGAACTTAGAGAACAAGTGCAAGGAAAACTTTCATTTCCAGATGTTTTTAATGCTGTGAATTCTAGAAATTAAATAATTCTATAATACTTTAAAGTTCTGTTTTTGTTGTTTTATATTTTTCTCCATAATAGCCTCTTCCTATGATACCTTGTGAATGTATCTCAGTGACCTGTCTTACTGAAATAATATTTCCATGAATAACATTTCTGATAATGCTGTAATTAAATAGTTACGCAGTTAGGCTGTACGTTTGGTGGCAAGGAGGAAGAAAGGGAAATAAAAGCCTTGTCCTTGCACATCTGATTGTTGATTGATTAGCAAAGCACAAGCTCTCAGAGTGTGGGTACCTTGTGCAGAGCAGATTTATTCTTCTGCTCACTGAAGTTGATTTTGGAGGCTTCTGCTCCTTGTGCTCTGCAGATGATGCCTCCAAAAGTAGGGGTAGCTTTTTGATAAGCTTTCAGTTCAATAGTACTATATTGGCTCTTCTCACTATTCCACTGACTTTCAGTCTTAATATAAATTCTCCTTGTAATGATTAAAAAGTCTGATCATAGTTCATAACGGTTCTCTCTAGAATGCTGACAAAATAGAATACTAACAAAAAAAAGGCTCCATCAGAACAATTCCTCACCACCATATAGGTCCTGCTTCCATCACTTAATGGTCCAAGATTTGTTACTGATTGCATGTCAAGTTCAGATAACACCATATACTTTTTGACAAGATATCATCCTCAGTTAGATAATCTAAGTTGATACAAAGAGAGACATCTCTAAGCATCTCACAAGACACATTTGATAGAAAACAGAAAAACATATCAAAGTGGGGCTTCTTTTTCCCTGGGTAAATCTAGGGATGTTTTCCTTCCGTAAGGAGCCTCCAGAGAGCAACATAGGTGGGAAAGGCTAACCTTACATTTAATCTACAGGTAACTCCTGTTGCCCTCCTATGCAAAATGCTTTTTGTTCTACAAGTTCTCCTGCTAATACCTGGGAAAGCAGGCAGACCAGTGCTTATTTAAGGGCAGCAAAGTTAGTGGACTTCAGCCTTTAATGAGCTGAAGATGCAGTTCAATTGCAGTTCGTTTGTAGATATCATTAGCTTATATCTCCAGGGGTCATTGGCAGACATCGTTAGCAGGAGGTCATTAGCAGGTTTAGTCAATATCAGGAAAGCTAAAGTTACTTCTGTAGCATGGGAAAGGTGAGTGCAGATGATGTTTTATTAGTGCCTAATTCAGTGAGGCTGGGTGCCTGCTAGGGGTTGTCTGAGCTGAGTTGTGATAATTCAGGAGGGAGTCCTGACATCTCCTACGGTGAAAGGTTTGGGTAAGTCAAAGGAGGCCTCCTTACTTTTGGGACTTGACTCACATAACTTCAAAAAAATAATTATGTGACTAGCTTGATAATACAAATGGCAACTGTTGATCTGAGCAGCCTTGTGCTGGTGTATGAGGTGAGGATTTTTTGGAGGGTGGGATCTGGTCTAAGTTGCTAGCCTGGTATTTGTGGTTGGTGGTATCACTGTTACTGCTTACCTCTGAGGAAGGAGGGATGTGATAGTCCTGGTTATGCTGCTCTGGTCAGAGAGGGAGTATGCAGGGGGTGCTGCTGAGGGCTGCGGAAGTGCTCCTCTAGATTTTGGGAGGAGGCTTGTCAGGCTGCTAGGACCTGTATGTGGGCTATGGGGTACAAGGAATACTTTTAGGATTGTGTTTCACTTGAAGAGTTCATGCTCCCCTTGGGTTTGGTCTTCTGTGAGATCTATTAGGTGGCTTTAGTGTGGAAAAAAACCACCTCTTTTTCTAATTAATCTCTATTTGTTAATGAGCTGCTAAATAGGTAGCATATCTGGGTAGTCTCTTGGCAACCTGGAAGTTATCCATCTGATTTCTTTTACTTATCCGTGGGATTGTTTGCTCCGAGCTCCCCCTGGGGCTCAAGCATGTATGGGAGGATACCTCCTGTCCTCATTATGCTTCATTGTGCTTCACTTACATCCTCCTGTAAGTCCTCAGCAATTGTGCTAGGCCATTCATAGCTTTCCTTAAGAATCAAGGAACTTGCGTCCATGGCAATGATGATCAGTCTGTTCCGTTCTGAGAAGTATCTGTGTTTCAGACAGGCTCTTTTCCCACTAGAAGTTGCTAATTTGCTGAAAGCTAAATTCATCTATGGTTTCCGGATACAAATTTAAAAAGAAAAGCTGAAAGTGAGCCTTCACTATGTTTCACATCAGAAACGTCCAGGTTTTCTCTGTTCAATGACTATTTTTATTTTTGTCTTGATCTGAGAGTGAAACCCATAAATGAAAATTGTGCTTAACTTGAAAGAGCTTGGGGCATACAGTGTGATTAAGTTTGGAAATTTGACATTTGTTCTAGTTATCTGTTTTGTTTTTTTTCCTTCCTGGAGATGAAGAAATATCAAATTCATACCCCATAGATGTAAAATATATGCTATGTTACATTCCTTTTCTAAGTGATTGGTAAGAGAATGTAAATGATCAGAGGGGCTGCAGTTGAACAGCTCTGTTGCTGTTACTTATACACCTGATTACAAATGTTTAGTTGATGTTCCTCTTTCTATGTACAACTAAGAGCATTCAATGCTTTTCATAGGGGGAGACTTACTTAATGCAATAAGCAGTTCACGTGTTCAGTAATATCTCCTAAACTCTCAGAAAGAGGCAATTTTGCAATTGGCTTCAACATTGGTGCAATATTTTGCAATTGGTTCAATAAGGACATAAGAATCACAAAAGACGTATTGGCAAGATGGTGTAAATTAACACATAATGGTACCTAAGTAAGTTCCAGTTACAGCATATTAATCTGTATCCAGGTCTAGGATATTTCTAGTCAAGCATGAGAATGCTTTTCTCTACAATATGAGGGTGTTTCAGAGGAAATAAATGATTCCCAATCTTCTCCTCTTATTCCAGCTTAGCTAATCTCTCACCTAAATGATTTTCATGGAATGAAATATTGCTGTAAGGGTGATATTTTCTTTAGATGCTTTTTTTCCCACAGGCAAACCCTGGAGACCAAATGAAGTGTTCTTAAAATATATTTGTTCATAAGTTGGAAATGAACTGAAAGTGCACTTTTAAAACAAAATCCTGGAGTCTTATCTTTCCTCCCCAGCAGACTAGAGGATTCCGTTCTCCTCACATGTTGTTATTCTCCACCAGCTTACTCTTCATCCAGAAGTATTGTTTAATATACCAAATTTATGGGTAGTATTTTATGGTTGGCATCATGAATTTCCTTTCCAGCGAACTGGTCCAAGTTTATATACAGTATCTACAACGCTTAAATTGGGTCTCCTAGATTACCAGTGCAGTTTCTTAGATTTTTTTTTTTTTTTAAAGTAATGCTGGAAATTTGAAGCTCATCTCACCTAGATAACAGGCAAAAATGTGACCACCTTGTCTGAGCCAGTTTTCTTAGCTCATCTCCCACAGACAACAGAGAAATGGTGGGCAGTTGTCTTTCAATGCTATTAATTCTCTACTCGATACAAAGGGTATGCATTTGAAATAACCACATTTTTTGTTACTAAGGATAGAAGTTCCTATGGGTAGAAGAGATGTAAAATTTACTAGGATACAAAAGAAAAAAAAAACACAACTTGTAAAGTTCTAATTATGTTTTTGTTATATATGGTAGCAGCTTAAAGTAATAAAATTTATTTCTTTCTACTTTGATATATATATATTTAAAATGTTTATTAAATAATTGTACACAGATCATAAATAAAGTTCACTTGTCTCTACCTCCTTCGTTGTGAGATCCCCCTTCATAGAGGTGCAGAGCGAAATGGATGTGGTAGACCTTTTCAGATGATTTCTAAATTAAATACAGTAAATTCCTCTGTAATATGACTCCTGAGACCTGAAGATCAAAGCCTTACAAGAGATTTATCAAAAAGAAATAATTTTTACGTAGAATATATGGTAACATTGGCTAATGTCATGTCATTGTTTCACTTATCATGTGAAAGTGAAAGAGTTGCACTGCTTTTTTTTTCTGGTTCCTTCACTAGTTGAGGAGGGAAAGATGGCATCAGGAATCAATTTGTTCTTTTTGAAGTTTACCTTGCAGCTTCAGTGTTCTTTGTCCTGTGAGCCCATATGGCCCACCGTGCCCTGCGTATGAGCATATATGTACTGTTCTGCATGCTGAAATCCAAGTCCTCATCAATATAAATCTGAGAAAGCTCTGTGACGTGTGAATCTGATCACTCTGATTGGTAGTGATTAGCTGCAAGCTAGAGTATGAATAAGCAGGCTGACATACATCATCTTTTTATGTGTGGCTAATGAAATTGCATTTGGATTGGTGAAATATTTATGGTTGAATTTGTGACTTGCTTCATTCACATCAGGCTCATGGTTGCACTCTGGGAATGGTGGAAAGGAAATGTGAAATGACTCAGTTGAAACAAAGAAAAAAGACTTTTTTTCTTTGCCCTTCCAGCCCTGATCTGAGTGAGTTTGTGGCCAGAAAGCATATGAGATCATACTGGCAAAGCAGAAAAGTGAAATTACTTGCAGTGTATATTTTTTTCATAAAATTATTATCACAGTAACCAAAGAGGTGTTGAATTTGATGATTTTTTAATTTAATTTTATTATTAGTATTATTTTGTCTTGCTACTCTTATTCTGCTGTTTCTTTTTCTTCAAATTCCATTAGATCAAGGAAACAACTTGGGAATAAGCATGTGAAATAGGGGTTGGATAGAAAGCTGTAGGGACAACTATTTGGTATGTTTTTTGTATTTCTATATAGCCTGTACTGTGAAAAGAGATGCTCTGAGATAAAAATCAGCTTTTCTGAAAAACAGCTAGAAAACAGGGAGGTGTTTGGAGCAGAGGACAGCTAGGGAAATTATAGGGAGGGATGAGCAAACTGTCTTCATCCTACTTCATTTCGTAGGAGCCTAGGAGTGTGTGATAGAGGGAACTGGGAGGGATAGAGCATACATAGGCCTGCTGTTTTCTGGCAAGATCCCTCACCCCAGCCCTCCTGGAGCTCTGACTTAAAAGGCTGGCAGGAGTTAGTGGTTGGTTCTACTTCCGCATATCCTAAGTCAAGTTCTGCTCTGGAAGGGGGGGAGCGGGGGGGGGGGGGGTGGAAACTGCAGGACCAACGTAGCTCAGCAGTGACCTCAGAAAGTCCTCTGTATTGTGGTGACGTGCTGGGACATGCATCTAGCCTTGGGTTGCTTGTTAGGAAAGGAACATAGAGTCAGTACAACTAAATACTGTCTAATGACTGGAGGTAGCTTAATTTCTTCATTGTCTTCTTTGTGCAGAGTCATCCTCATGTTGAAACTTGTAATTTAAACTGAGTCACTAACCAGCAATATCTGCATTGAAAGGGAGAGACAAGGGCAGAAGAGCAGTAAATTCATGTCAGCATAAGTGTATTTCAAAAGGTTTGCATCGTTCCAAGTCTTGGTAATGGGACAAACTATCCCCTAACTCAGCTAGTTGTCTTTTTTTATTGATTGATTTCATCAGAACTTCTCTTTCATGTCCTCTTCTCATTCTAAACTGCCCTTACATTCTTGGCATCTTGTGATATGAAATCAGTATTTCAGCTTCCTAGTGTGTACGGACTGTCATCAAATTAAACATGATCCTGAAATATTCGTGATCTGGATTTCACTCACCTTGCTCAGGAGAAGGCAACATGCAGACTGAAGGAGCCATTGTGGCAGAAGTGGTGCTGTTGTTTAGGTGGAGAGAAAGGGAGCTTAATTACATAGAACAGAAAATCTGTGTGATACCTGCATTGGGGTTGTTGGTAGGCAAGAAACGTGTGGGAGATCTGAGAGTCTGACTCAATTCTTGTATGCTGGCTTCTAAGTGCTTCAGCAACTGGAGCTGGTGGCTTGAAATCCAACTAAACAATTTTATACCATCATGGAAAAAATTTTAACTAGCTGTAAACTTGCTCTTTTTTTCTTTTCAATTTCTAATTTCTCAGTATGGATAATGAGGCCACTGATGAGGTGGGTTTGTGAGGCTCAGTGATTATCTATGAAGGATCTCATATCTTGAAATGCGGCTTGAGTTAACTGTGGTTTTCCTTATCAATTGACTCTGCATGTATTTTAAGGGACAACTTAGCTGTACATCTTAGCAAAGAGCTCCATTTTTCAATCCTAAAAGGAGATGGAAAAGAAGGGTAAAGTGATGAGATGTAACCAGAAAAAGCAGTAAAGTAATAAAATCCACTCTGAACGCCTTGCTATGTTAGCTCAGTCTGTCTTCTGGGCTGCCAGGTGTGCAGGATGATTCATGCAACTTCGGAAATGTTTTACTGCCTACGACAAATTGTCATCTCATTGTATTTAAGTCTGAGTTGATCAAGACCTGAGGCTATACATTAGCATTTACTCATATATTGGTTTCATTTTTGCATGAAATGATTGGAGTGAAACTACAGATGGAAGGCTACCTTTTTTTTTTTTTTTTTTTTTTTTTTTTTTTTCTTCAGGGAAATACTATTTTGTTCAAATTGAACTTTTCTGCAGAAAAATTATAAGGTCCCAAAAAATACTTTCTCTTGTCTGAAGAAAAAAAGTCATTCTCTTCATTCTCACTAAAAAATAATTTGTGACCTGTTGGCTCAATTCAGACATGTCTATGCCTGTCTGAGATGTCTGTTCTGAACAGGGCAAAGCTTACATTTAATCTTTGAATTATGCCAGTCTACATTATCAGTTAACTCGAATAGGCTACTTAAGTGCTTTGCATACATAACTTGTCCTAAGACAAAAGTCTTCAGCTGGTCTAAATTGTTAAGTTGGCTTTGAGAAACCTCATCACTTTCAACAAAATGGATTTGAGCAGAATAGACTTCTGAGGTCCCAGTGACCTATGCTGTCTATTCCTGTGTTAGTACAAAGTGCAGATTTAGAAAAATACATTGCTCTCGCAAAAGATCACCTTTACCGTTCAGCTCAGATTGAGTAGTTAAAGGAAGTTCAAAAGAGCTCCTTGCTTGAAGATTACTTTCAGATATGCATTGTAGGTGTCATCATTAGACTATGTATGATATTCATTTTGTTCTGCTTTCTTCAACTGATAGCTTAGCCTTACAAAATCCAGCTTCTGGATCCCGTTGACGTGAGCACCTATTATTATTGTTATGCACCTCTTCAAAATCTTATTTTCAGTGCCACTTTCTCCATTGTTTTTACTATGTGTCTTAATTAATCATTCACCATATTCATTGTGTGACTTGAAACATTTCCAGTAGTTTAAGAAATCCTATGGAGCATGTCTATAGCTGCCCGTTTTTGACAGTAAGGTCAATATTTTTTTCTCTTACTGATGTGTAATTGATGTCTTCAGAAAACCAAGAAAATCTGATGTTTTTTTTTTTTTTTAAACAAAACAAAACATGATCAATGTAGCACTATTGTCATGCTGTTCCTACACAAAGTATTTCTCATTTTCAGCTTTCCCCCTAAGTAATCTCTTAATAGTATATGTACTCATACATGTTGTCTCTTGCTAGTATTTTGATTGAGATTCTACATATGAAGCTCTTCGCTCTCATTTGAAATCCTAATGAGAATATATATTAAAAAAAACAACAGTGAAACATTTACATGGATAAAATCGAGATGTATATTTCAAAAATAACTTAACAGAAATTGCATCTGTATTTGTGTGGAGAAGATAATCCTGCAAGAGCCATTATGTAAACTTGGAACTGGAGGCTCAGTGCAAGGTTTTGCAGCTCTGAAGCACTGTATGAGGACACAGTGGTGAGCTCTCCTTGCAAGGCTGGATTTCTTTCAGTGGTAGCTTAAAGAATACCCATGGGGAGTTAGCTGTAGCCCACCTAGACAATGGTGACAATGCTACAGTACTGTGTGTCTACTTGAGAGCTTTGAAAAACATCTGAAAGCATATCCATAAAGAAAAAAATGAAATTATTATATGCTTCTCCTAACACTTTTTATGTGAAAACTTCATTGAATCAACGTGTTCATCATTTAAAACTTGTTCTGTAACTAATTTTTTAACCTGTTTTAATAACTCTTTAAAATATAAACCCTGTTGTGGTCAAGAAAACCTTCCAGTCTTACTGAGCAAACTATTTGCTATAGCAATTAAAATGCAAGACACTCAGATGAAGCCAATGAAAGTACAACTGATTAATTAAGACAAATCAATAATAAATATACAAAGTACCTACATGAAGACCATACAAATGTTGTCTTTCTCCAAGATGTCATCGAGGAAGAGCAGTCTGCTTCGTCATCGCTCCAGTGTACGTGAAGCTGTCCATGGGCTCTAATCAGCATTTGCATACTGTTGCACTAGGAGTGGGACTTGAGGTCAGAAAATATTCTCAAAGAGGTGAGAATGAGAAGTTATAAAGCTTTACAAAGAAAAAATTGTCTAACAATTATCACTGTAATTCCATCCTTTAATATACCTCATGAGCAAGTAGGCTATAGCTGGAAATCACTTGCCTCAGCAAAAGATAGGCCTGAGTCTTGTCTCCCTTCCATAGAAAGTGAAATATGGGTTAGGGTTCTGAACCCACTTCTGTGCGTTGGGACTGTATCCACAACTGGCAAATGCATGCAGTAACTGACCTTTCTATTGCTTTTTTGAAGATTGTTGCTGGTGTACTCCTGCCACAAGAAAATAGAGAAGTGGATTGTAAAAGAGCTTGCTTAGACTTGACAAGTTTGTTGAGCGTTTCTTCCCCAAATTAGAGCAAAAGAAATTGAAGGTATGCTTCAGATTTCTCAGCTGACATATCTTTGGCTTCAGAGTTGAAAATATTTCAACATCTCTGTGAATTTCAGCAGATATTTGGGTTCACTTTTAATGTGCCTTATGTCAGTACAATGTAGCTGAAAGCCAAAACTCCCTGCCAAGAAAGAAATGTGTCCAATATCAATCATCATGTACTTAGCAGCCTGCGTCCTGTCTGGACCAATGACTTTACTAACTTTATTCATATATCTGAGTTACTTCTTTTTTTGATCCCATAAATAGGATGGTTGCAAGACATAGCCTAGAATATCTAAAGTGATCAAAAATAGAGCTACATGGAAACTATCCTTTTAGATGGATGTATCTCTCATTGGTTTAGAAGAATGCATGTACTACTCCATAGTAAAATTCCAACCTGGAACAAATTATGAAGGGACACCTCACCATGGGTATAAATCAGCATAGCAATGTCAATTTACAAGGGTTTGAACTCAGAGTTTTTTGCTCCACCTGGAAATTTACTACTTTCACAGAAAAGTGTCTTTCTTAGTAGAAGCACTTTCTATACATGAAAGGAGGAAGCTGTGGAGGAAGGAAGAAAAATATATGCTCTTGTAAATGGGTTTACATGGATCTAAAGAAGATCCGCCTGATCTTTGCAAGGATTCATGCGAGGCTTCTGTTGTTCCATAGTTTCCACTGAGCATGACATGTCTGGAATGCTTTATGATGACTGCATCATCAAAGTAGTACGGGAAAACAAAAATTGGAGAAATCCCTGAGCCTACGTATTGACTTGCTTTACCATTTTATTGGGTTAGTCATTGTTATAAATCAAATACTAGCTCTCAGAGGTATTTAACAACATCAGACTAGGTGCCACCTCTGAGTATTGTCAGTGCTTCACGTCCTGGGAGCATTGTAATAAAGTAAGGGGGCTGTTTTACTTCTAAAGTAAAGCTGGCCCTGAAACAAGAGAAGGATTTCCTGAGGTTCTGCAACTCTATCTCATGATTCAGCCTTCTGCTCACAGACCAGTCTGCTTCTGTCTCCACACCCTGAGCCTCTCCATTCTCCATGCTCTGTGTAGTCATCCCACCTGGGGAAGAAAGAGATTGTCTGCCAACAGTTAGCAAAAAAGTGCCAGGCTACCTTTACAAAAACAAAATTGTTTTCCCCTGTGTACTGTAAACGAATCCCTTCTCTGTTTTAAAGATGGTGAAAAATGCTGCAGAGGTTCTGAACTGGTGGCAAAATATGGGGTGCAGTCAGAGCTGTTCCTTCATGTGTTGTCAAATCTGTGTTGCCTAATGGAAGGTCACCTTCATTTTAAGTTATTGATAAGCCATGCTTTTAGAGCAAGTACTTCTGAATTTTTTCCAGATAATTACATATGCATAGGAGTGACTTCTTGAGAAGAAGTATGTTTTTCTGAGCACAACATGCTGAAGAATGTGTGCATATGAGTATATAATTCTGCAATTTATCCATCTGTGAGTCCGTGTCCAGATTTATTTAAAACACATTGATGTTCCTTTAGTTCAGCTAAAGGAAGGTTACACTGAAGGCATCAACCACTTGCAGTCACTGAAGCTGTAGAGCTGGAAATATCCTCTGTGGATGATGCCAAGTGCTGCTGCAGATGTGGAGTTCAGAAATGGGGAAGGTCCTTTTTTCACTCAAGCAGACTTGGCTTTTATGCTGTCTGTAGAAAAGAACTGTGATTACTGTGGACTGTTAATGAATTTTGAATTAAAATTTCCAGTCATTGTTATCGGTCTCATAAATCTTACATGTAAGAAACATTGCTCAGAGCCAAATTATTTCAAAATTATCTCTAGTTCATTCTCTTTATGAGAAAAAACCTAGACTTTTGGTTAGGTCTAATGCCAGTGTGACTCAGTACAGATCTGTTCAAACTGTGGGTCTTCCATCTCCAACTAGTTTAGAAGTGGTAGAACAACTTCTTTCTGCTTTTTTAGAAATACTTTTTCCTTCTCCTGTCATCCAAAACAGTGTACAAGTTATGTGTAGGGAATATAAAAGGAATGGGAAAGAGAAGAAAACATAAGGATTCCTATTGTGTAAAATAGTGCATCTTCTATTTTTCAGACCTCCAAAGATGCATGGTTTGTGAACAGAGATTTTTGTTAGGTGTAATTAAATTAATTTGCAAGGAAGTTACTAATTTCATTGAAAGCTAGAGATCCTCCCAAGACGTGATTCATCTTAACTCAACCTCAGCCCTGGCCTGCAGGGATAACTAAGTCCTTTTCTGAGAAGATAATTTTATTCTAATTCTCAGGCAATCATTGGACAACTTCAAGACAAATGCCAGCTATCAATCTTTATGAGTGAATTACTGCTCTCACAGTGAGGGTGTGGTGAAGTAAAGGATGTCATACTTTAATATCTATAAAGCTTTCTGGATATAATTTTGTGTATAAGCCATAATAAACATAAAAATAGTTTATGACTTAAATGAAAAATACATTTAAGATGACCAAAATTAAAGGCTTTGAATAGTATGGAAGATATTTTTGTTAAAAGGACATAACAATTTAATTTTTCCCTCTTCAAATTAATAATAGTAGACATTTTTGGTAGTGCAGCTATTTTCCTGTATTAGCAAATTACTGTTTTCAGTCCATCCACTCCTATATGCCTGAAAGCAATCACTGGAAAAAAATAAGAAAAAAAAAAAAAAAGAAAAAAAAAAAGACTTCATTGTTTGCACGTAGTGTTGTGTCAGATGGAGGTATCTGAGCTTCAAAGATACTGAAATATTCAGGGGGATTACAAGAAATAAAGAACCAGACTGAAGAACTGCAAAGTCCATGCTTTACTGCCAGCATACACAGTGGATTTTGCTAGCATATAAAATGTACTAGACACTGCTAATAAGGATAATTATAGTTCTGATCTTGCCAGTAATTTACACAGGCAGACATGTACACCCATACAGAGCTCCATAAATTTTAATAAGGCTCCATGTGGGTTTGGAGGAAGAAGTGAGTGGTGGCATAGATAACTGTTGCATGACCCGCACTCAGGGAAATTATGTGCTCAGTTGTGTACATCTGTATACATTGGGTGAGTGTGTGTGTGCCTGCACGGCCCCGCAGTGCATTAGTGTGAATGGTGTTATTGCATTTGGGAAAGGTCTTTGGAGATGGGTTAATTCTTTTCTGATATCAATTGGCTGTGGTTTAGTTTCCTCATTTTACATCTTCAAAAAAGAATCTTTAGAGTTGGAAGGAAACTCAAAGGTGGTCTAGTCCAACTCTCTAGGATGTGAGGCAGTACACTTTTCTTGGTTTATAGATATCTAAGACACTATTCATTCCTATTTGGTTTACAGATATTTCAAATCTTGTTTGTTCGTTATCTTGATCTATTTTTTTCTAGGTGCTGCATTTACTTTTTTTTTTATTTTAAAAAAAATATTGTTTTTTTTACCTTTTACAAATATGTGCCATCGATTTTTTTCATGAAATGCTGACTGATTGTGAACTATGATATTTCTGAATTTCAATGGAAATACTATGCTGAATTTGGGGTTTCATTATTCACTGTATAAACTAAATAAACAGCATATTGTTTTATTAATTCATCTTGATCAGTAACTTACAGATATATTGGCAAGCTATTGTTTGAATTACATAAAAAGAAAAAATCATGTAGAAGTAGCCAAATAATTTCCAGACATATGTTTTAGTTGTCTTCTGAACCACAACTTAGGAAAAAGAAGTTCTTTATTTACTAGAAGAAAATCATATAAGTGCTTTTGATTTAAATTTTAGACTGGTTTTCTTTTGAAACACGAAAACCACATGCAACACAATGCATGAACTGATGCTAAAATGTGCTTTGCTATTAATCGTGCTTGGAAGCCTATCAGGAAAATGTCATGTTGCCTGCTTTTGCTGCGTTGTATGACTAACAAATGCCACGATCCTCTTGTGTTAATATAAGAGCAAGTTAAAGAATAATGAAGAAGCCATTGCTGAAGCTGAGTTCCTATGATGAATATACATGAAGCTACTCTTCTTAGAAGTTGTTTTAGATAAGTTCTAAACAGGACAAGTAATTTCTTGTATGCCCTGTTCTGTGACAGTAGGACTGGGTGCTTGTGGTTCTTGATTCTCAGATTACTGAGTGTGAAGATCTGCAAAACTACTGAGCACCTCATCTGCGGGGCTCTAAGAAATCCATTATAGTCATCACATTTTTTCTTTATTCTGATGAAGAGGAATCAGGTCAGGGGATTTGATCTGTTTGCCTCAAAGTTTACAGAGTACAAACCGTTTCCAAAATCAGAACTCTAAAATTCTTTTCATACTGTAGATGTGCTGTAGTAAGTTGGATCAGGGAAGCTGATGGTTTTGTGATCAAAACTAAAAGTTGGAGACATTGTGCTGTGGTCTGTAAAAGAACCCTGGCCATGAGTGTTATGGCTTTGAGTTGTTCATCTATTCCTTGTTTTCTATCTCTTAAAATAATTGTGGTTGGGAATTGAAAGACCAGGATTTGGCATGCAGGAGGGATGGGATTTATTATAAACAATTGTAAAGCCTTTTAGCAATGGCAGGTAATACTATGCATGCTAAATCCTAGTAATTGTAGAAAAAAGAACTGTTCTGAAAATATTTTGGTTCTTCCCACATTGATTTTTTTTAATCAGATGAATGACAAGACTTTTGCTTTCCAAAATTATCTTTGAAGTACCATTAAGTATTTTATAGTGTATTCGTTTCTAAAGACTTGCAAACAGAAACCAAATCATCCACTATGCCTTTTAAGCTTTACTGATGCCTCAAATTGATACTGGATATTGATGTGTTAATGCACCAGGAAGTCTTAGTGCCTCAGCAAACAAAATAAACAGCTTTGTGAACTAATGATTTCTCTTTTTCTGTATGTGAATTTATGGTTGCCAGCCCCTTTTTTGAGTTTTTCTTCACAATTCAGGAATTTCTTGGGTTAATTTCAGTTACAAGCCCTCAAAGGCCCTTACTGCTACTTTTCTATGAGTTGGGTAATTTGACATTATTGTCATACTTTATGTCTCTGCTGTCCATGGTGTGATTGTAATGAAATTTGTAGGTCCGTGATTAAGAAGTTTGGGATTACCATACCTTTGTCCAAAATGTTTCAATACGGCCCAATTACAAGAAAGGATAAAGGCAGATCAGGGATTTGGTCACACAAACCTCGCTTCTTTAGGAAATCAAACTAAAAATATCTGAAGAGGTGGAAGAAATACAGTAAGAGTTTTTTGATCCCTTTATTTGCATTAAACACTATTCTACCATTTGGTCTCTTCTGTAATAATGGCAGAGTTGTTTCATCTCTGTGCTGGTGCTCTGAGCATACACATCTTTTGGAAACTAGCCCCAAAGAAACCAAGCATTCGTTTTTAGTTAACAAAATGTAATTTGATTGCTTTCATTTTTGCTTAATTAAGAAAATGTTTTGGTAAAATGGAACCACAAAGGTAGGAATGAATGCTATGAAAAAATTGAGGCAGATCTCAAACGTGAGCCACTCAGCACTCTTCATATTTCATGCTATGCACTTCACAGTTTTTTAGAAAGTAATATTTTAGAAGTACTAAGCATAATGCTTAAACCACAGATTCTGTAAAAAATGAACTGCATAAACTATTAGCAACTGCATGTGTCATAAACACCTTAGGCATAAGAATCATATCCTAATGCCAAATGCAGCTCAGTTCCATCAGTCTATGTGGAGATGCACTCCTGCAATTTTCTAAGATAAATGTCTAGTTTCATTTATACAATGAGACTAAGGCTTGGGTGAATCTTCTTATTTTTCACCCATGATTTAATAAAAGCAAGCTCAATATAAATATTGAGAGGTTGCTAGTACTGAAAATACCTTTTTTCCCTGAAATTTGTCTTTTCATATTGATCATGGGGGGGGGGGGGGGGGGGAGAAGAGGGGGAGGGGGTGTTAAGATTTGTCTGCAGAAAAAGTGAGAGTATTTACTAAATCGTGGATTCCAAATATTTTCTATTGCATGTTACGCTTTCTAATGCATTTGCAAAGAAAACCTTTGTTGAGATATTTTTTATCCCAGCTACTGGAAACTCCAAATCCCATTTTAACTTCAACTGAAACAGGTAGCGAATGCTTGCACCCTATGTTTTGGTAGAGGTGAGAGAGAAGAGATGTTGCAAACTGCAGTTCCCTGCACCTATTTCTTTGTCACACATCACTATAATAACACAACCAGAGAGCTGCTTTTAATTATTTTTCCAGAACTCATAAGTTTAAAAGAGAGAGAGTATTTATGAGCCCAATTTGTGCTCTAATTCTCAAGATGCTAAAAGATATAGAACATAAAACAGCATCTATTGGGAGCACCCAGTTGTGCCTCTGAAAATGTGTGTCTTGTTCTACATCTCTCTGCAAATAAAATACTGAGCATTAATTTAATCATTAAAAGGATAATGACAATGAGGAGCGATGAAAACATAATCGGGGTAGCTGATTAATAGCCACAGAAGTGCCATTTTTAGAACAGTTTAAAATATCTCCTGTGCTGTTCTGCTGTGCTTGTGGAATAAACCTACTTTAATTATTTCCTGTTCAGGCTTTCCTCTGTTTCCTTGGTTTTAGGAGGAGTTTACCTAGCAAAAACCAATGCTGCTCATTTCCTCAGTGGATTAACTGGGCAATGATGAAACAGAAGCTTCTGTCTGCTTCATTCTTTACACAACTTGGTGTTAAAGAGTGACCTTTCACCCTCAGAGATTTTAAGGATTAAGGATGCTTTTAAGTCTCGGTCTGGTTACTAATCCACCACTTTCACTTGATGTTAAATAAGCACTTCCTGATTTACCCTTTAAATCCTGTAAACATAATAAAACAGAGTTTAACCTTTACCTTAGGATTTTACCACTATCTTATGCTCTGTCAAATAAACCTTTATAAGAAACAGAGAAGAGAAAACTAATAAGCGGTAGCTTGATTTTATATATATATATGTGTGTGTGGGTTTGTTTTTTTTTTTTTTTTACCTTGGGATATGTAACAAAACATTACAATATTTTTAGTATATTCAGGTCAAACAGTTTTTAGGGTGCATTGGGGTCCTTACACTGTGCAAATAATGGAATTTTAAAAAAGCATTTATGAACTATTTGAGATAATGAAATAGATGTTTCATCTGCACTCAGACTGCTGTGAGTAGATGATACTGGAAGGAGCTGAAATGGAAATATATTAAGAGAGATTTCATAATCCAAGGCTTTGCAACTTTCAAGAATATCATTTAGCTTCCAGGCATTGCTTTGTGAAGTCCAACTCCCATCTGGCGTAAATTGCCTGTAAACTGTATTTGCAGCCCAGGAATGATCCTGATTTACACCAGCCATGGGTTGGACACTATAGAATTGTTTTTTGCTGTGTTTTTCTTTAGGAGAATGGCATCTAGGCTGGGGAAATATTCACTGATAGCCACTTTCCATTGGTTGTATTTAATAGTACAATGCTCTCCACCAGAATATATCTGTGTCACAGCTGCAAGAGCATCTCCTTATCATTTATTTATGTAAATAACTTCTTACCTATATAAGTAACCTCAATGCAATTCTCCCAGCCTAAGGCTGGGTGCAGGTTGTGGAGGTGGTCGGTCCCACTGGGAGCCCCTGCCTACACAACAGCTTCAAGGGCGGAAATCTGGGAACATCCATGCCCAGAAAAATGGTATTGGAAATGCTTCTTTAAAGAATTATAGCCACTGCCTACCAATTGTTTTTAATGAAGTTTGTTTTCAGTGAGCATCCAAAATACCTCCTTTCAAAAATTCTGAGTTTTTGCACATTAAAGAGTTTCTGTCTTTATATCTTCTACTAGATAGCAGTAAGTAGAGAAAAAATTATTCTGTGATAAGAAGTTAATTCCCTCTTCAGAGACCCTAAATCATGGGCCTTTATAACAAAGGAATACAGTTATCTATCTGAAGGGGGACCTTACTTGGCTTTTGATATCTTTTTGGGATTATTTATTTTAATTAAATAGAATATCTGCCTTGTATCTTGCAGATATCTGATTGTCTCTGCATCATCGATTGCCTAAGAGAAAATAGAGATGAAGTAATCATTTATACATGCATGATTTTCATACTGTGATCAGCAATCCTTTTGTCTTCTGCCTTAAAAATACAAAATATCCTTTTCTTTCATGTTTTCTGGTGCTGCTCATAGTCGTGCAAATGACTCAGGCACAACTGTTTGTGGAAAAAGAGTGAGAGATCTGCTACCTGAGCTGGAGAGGAGCTCTTGCCAAAACAAATTCTGAAGCTTTCAAGGTGCTGAATCATGTTTGAACAAAGAACAGCTGACTTCCATGGTGTCTGCTGGGAGTAAGCATGTGACAGCTGTAGTTCACAGATGCATTGAACTCATGAAGCAAAGATTATCTGCATTGCTTCTGGAAAATTATTGAGTTTATTGGGTATGGATATTTTTGAGGGTCTGTTTCCCAGAATGAGATACTTACAGTGCTGAATCATTTTGTCCAGTTGTCTTTAGAGGTAAAATATGGATCAATTTATGGGTGGTGCTTTGTGGAGCCAGGAGTTGGACTTTATGATCCTTGTGGGTCTCTTCTAATTCAAGATGTTTTGATTGTCTTGTATGATTCTGAATTTCAATTAAGGCACTAGAAACTATGGTAACTTATGCAAACAAGAATTAAGACAAAGAGAGAAACATTTAAACAGAAGAAATTTGATTTCTGGTTTTTACAGAAATTTGGGAAAGGAGTTGAGTAGGAGAAGAAATGGTTTTGTTTTATAGAATCACAGACACTGCTTTATTCACATCTTGTTTCGAAGTGCTCCAGTGAGACACTTGTAGAGGAAATAAAACCAAAACAACAAGTAAGTCTGAGAGTATCTTAGAACAGAACAGCCTTTGAAACAACCTCTGGTAGATGCTGAAGAAGTGAGTTGTTCACAGCATTTGAATAACATCCCCTTTGTTGAAGCAGAATATCACCAAATTTAGCAAGAACAAACCAACCATTCTACCAGGAAAAGATACACCTTTATATCAAACTATTGATTGCTTATATGTCTGTGTGAATGCTCATTTGGGCTTCTGGTTGTATATGGGAAGTAATTTGACTGCCAAGGCCTTCAGCTGTGCTCAGAAGGTCTGTGTTCGGGAAAATCATGAATCACATTATAGATAAGAGCTTCAGCTAATTCAGCCATATCTTGAACCTTACCTGAGAAACTGATGAGGTAGGGACTGACAGTGAGGATGGGGTCTTTCTTCTGTGGTTAGGTGGATACCACAAAGCTGACTATAGGCTAGGAAAACTGGAGTCAGCTAGGAGAAAAAAGTTCCTACAGAAGTGGAGAATGCTCTTTGATTTGTGTTACCAACTTCAAATGTTTTCCACACATTTTATAAATGAAAGGGAGGTGAAGCAGAGGCTGTAAAAGCATGTTCACTTGCACTTCTCTTAAACTCTGCAGTAGAGAAATATGGAGCCAAATACATTTCCACTACATGTATGCAAGATATATGACTACACCAGATACATGCCAGAAAATACCTTATTCAAAGAAGTTACAGAGATTTTTATGTACTTCCTATTCCTTTGCTATTCTGTTAACTGAATTGTCACTGAACTCACCAATAGAACCAATGGTCTTCTGAAATCATAATTTCCAGTTATGCTCATTCTACATTCAAGGAAGCAGACAGCTCAGACTTTAGAGAAAGTCAAGGAAAGGTTTCACTTTCTACTTGAACTGACTTCCCTAGCCAAGAACAACAGAAAGAAAGAAGTGAATATGATACGTTTTAATTCTGTAATATATTGACCTGACACACATACTATTATACTGCATTACTTAGCATCTCTTAAACAAAACAGTCTTTTATTGAGCAGTTACCATTCAGACAGGTTATGGCATTTGTAGAGTAATTAGCAACTGTAAAAAATGACTAACGAAATCATTATCTTTAACTAAAAAAAAATAGGCGCCTACATTCTTTCGTATAAAACATTTTTTATAAGCTGTACATGACCAAGGAATATTTTACAACAGATCTTAAGAGGAGAAAATACTAATCAAGGTTTTAAATGTCTGCAGTTACAATCCTGTAAATGTTCTTGAAAATGAAATGAATAGCTTCCAGAAAGAGAATAACCATAACCGGGAGGTGATGCAATATTGCCAGTGGGCAGGAATGGGCTGATGGAAGAGCTACTGGGAGGCTTCAGGTGCCATGCAAGCCATCCAGTGTGTGGGAGAAAGTCTAGACCATTGTAAGTCCCCTTTGATGTGATGGTGCTTTGAGTCAAAGTCTATTACCACAAATGCCATGTACAAGACAGGAGGTGACATTCAACTTCACATTGATTTAGAATAAGTAGCAGTTAAATAAGACAAAGCTTTTTGAATAGAATTAAAGGATTCTTCTCAACTAGAGCATGATACTATTTTGCTAGCACCTTATGAACTGCAGGAGTGCAGCATTTTCAGTATCTGGGAGAAGATATTTCCCAAGAATCACTCACTGTGCTTTTTAACAAAGCTCTGGATTGCTCACCTGGCTTCCCTTTAAATTTACACATCTTAAAATGACTTCTGCGTCAACCCACTGGAGTTGATCTAGGTTCCCTCAAGTCTCATGAAACTTAGCTCGTGTTCATCAAGAGCTTCTCTGAGTTGCAAGTCAGTGAGGTGTGAAATGCTTGTGGTTTGATGATTCACAGAACTCTCACCGTGAGCCTTAATTAATCAATCTTAGCAAGGAGTTTTGAAATCCTTAGATGAAAGGCTCTGTAACTGCAAAACACTGTTATTACAATGGCCACCACTAGTACTGATGAGGACCTCATTTTTACCACTCTTTTTTGTGCCATTGCAATAGCTTTGCTTTTATGTTGAAAGGGGAAGAGCTGTGTAAACATGTTCACAACAAACATTTTTCATGCTGGTGCTTTGAAAGAAATTGTACTTGAAAACCTACGTGACTTTCCTTATAGCCATACCTATCAGAGCTGTGATCTTGTCAGACTGCAGACCTTAAATGAATTTGGGCTGGGTCAACAGTAGGATGTGAAACTGGGCAGTGAAGCTAATGATTTAGAAATTAAAGCCATCTGAATTCAGATTCCTCCATTGTGATGCCCAGTGTGTAAGAATAACAGAACAAATGGTATAATGCCATGTTGGGCTGCTGAATTCCCAAACCTGTTGGAGTGTGATGTTTTTGGAGTTGATACCCAAGCATGGAATGCAGGGGTTGTCCTTCGCCGTCTGTTTACAAAAGGTCCAATGAGCATCAGAAGAAATTGCAGCAGGTTCTGGAGGTGCAAAGGGAGTCTACTGATTAAAGGGAAGCATTGTGCACAGGAGGTTGATGGTGCTTTGCTACTACTCTGCTCAGTGCCAATTGAAATACTAGTTCAAGGACATTCTAGTTCACTCAGTGTTCAAAACGAATGTTACAAAATCTGCTGCAGAATACCACAAAGAAAGGTCACTATGTAGGTTGCACAGTAAGTTTCAATCTCTGTCTTCAGGCCTTGTCTATGCAGCTCTAGAACATTATGATCTTACTTTTCTACAGGCACTCTCTCTTATTCTTTCTAATTTGGCTCCTTTTCCACTTAGCTTTATCACTCATTTCTGATGATAACTGGAGGGGTTTTGTAAATGTAATTTTTGTATGTGATAAGTGATCACAGATCAGATTAGATTTGCCAAAGTTATCATTGAGTGTTTAAACTACCTGCGTAACTGGTTGTGTAAACACTGCTCCTCTAATCTAGTAGCGCGGGTCCAAAATCTCAGCTGTAGTAAGAGGAAATGCTTTTGGCAGGTCTTGGGATATACTTGGGATAGAGCATAGAAAGTGGCCCCACGCAGGTAACTTCCATGCTGTGTCAGCAACAAGCCTGGAAAGTCCCAAGCCACAGTTGTTCCAATTTCAGTCTTCTTTATGCAGACTTTAATGATCAGGCCGCACCCTAGCTCCTGTCATTCACACTTGACTACTGTCAGAATAGAGCAAAACTAGAGGAAAAAATAATTTGTGCAAAGGGAAGTCCACCATATGGAAATTGTTTTTTGTTTTTTTTTTTTTCTCTATTCTTGTAAGTTCTTTTAGCAGAGCTTCACTGACTTAAAAACAAAACAAAAAAACAAACAAACAAAAAAAACAGAAAACCCCATATGCGGGGGTTGTAAATAAAGCTTTGTCTATGAGACAGCATCCAGGATCAAGTTGGTTTGGGGAAGAACAAGTCTGAGCTTGGAGCTGTGGCAATCTTGCCCCACTTGGGCTGCTGTATTTGGCAACCCTGAGTATCATCAACAATACACAGGCTTTCCTATGAAGCTTTTTATGAATAAAATAGTAGAACTACATTTAAAAAACAAACAAAACAACAGCAACAAAAAACACATTTCTCTGTCCAGAATAGCCTGAATGTCTTGGTAGGGCAAAAGAAATAGGAACTTCAGGAAACAAAAAATACAATTTTGAAATGAATAGGTTTTAAAAGTTCAATCCCTATATTCACATAATCTAATGGAAACTTCTGATTTCCTTTAAAGATACTTAGGGCTGTTTAAGGATCAGAATGAAGGTCACTGCCATTAACCACCATAGATCCAAAATGTTTGTCACGTCATATTTATCAATTTATTTTAGTTGTCTCTGCATTTCCTGTTACATTCAACCTCCATTCTGAATTGGCTGTGTATTTATCAATCAATCCTTTTGATCTGGTCATATTTTTAGAATACTCAATACACATTTTATAAACCACAGTCTTTCTTATTTTTCTATATTCTTGCAACAACATTTCAATGTCTGAACGGAGCAATTTTGAGACTTTCTATATGCGAACAAGGCACATCAGTGTTGTATGTCTCATAACTTTTTCTTCTATTTGTGAATTATTACCTAAGTTTCTCAAAGTTCCGTAGAAAATTTAACTTGATTAATTTAATTAAACAACATTGTCCCAAGGCCAAGTAGTTCGAATGTTCATTTTTATTAAACAGTAGTTTAATTCAAATTACTTTCAAATTACATTTTGTTCAAAGATCTCATGAAAAGAATATATTTTTCCTGTCCTTCTAAAATAAATGTTGAGAGGATTCAACCTTCAAAGAGTTCATAGAATTTGAGATAGAAGTAATCGAAAAGGATTTCCATGGTGATAGGAATATGGTCCAGGCTACACTTTAAGGAAATAGCATAGAAGCAAATGTTAGAGAAGTTAGATTAATAAGTAATCATTTTCTCTGACAATAAAATCAAGGGAAAGAGGCTAGACATGAGCGGAATGCATAAATCATTGCTTTAAAATGGGCTGGGGCAAGCAGTGTTTGATCAGGTACGTACAGGTTCTGCATGTCAGTTTTGGGGCAGACTCTTAAGAAAATCAAGTTAATTATTGTTTTGAATGAGAACACGGTGTATTACAGTGTCTGGAAATGAAGGCTCTGCAGGAAAATCCATTACACATGCAAGTGGCGAAGAGGTGGAAAATAGGAGCCTGTGGAAGCACAAAACTTATGTGATAAAGGAGAAACAGTGGCCTTTGTTTACTGATATTGAGTTTTGTTTAGTTGTTTGAATTAAGTGACGCACAAATATTTTTTATGACTGCATTTATTCTCCATAACAATATGAATGAGCCTCCAAACAATAACAGAGTCCCTTGTGGCTGCAGAAGAAGGGTGATTAAATTATAATCATATTGGATTAATTAATCTATAATATTTGTTTTTTATATGAAAGAAGAAAATCAGCCTTCAACATAAAGGTTATGTACTCATGAGGTCTGTGTCTTAATAAAGAAAAGGCTTTGGGAAAAACCTTGACAAGCCCCCCAGATATGATATGTTGTAAATGTAGACAGAAGGTTATTACTGATATAAAATACATTCAGTGTAATTATCAGCCACAACAAATAATCAGAGAGATGATAATGAATAATTAACATTTTTATTTTTCTGTAGTAATGTGTCTAATAGATAAGTGCACAACACTGAATTAATTTATTATGCCGTAGCATTTTAGTAATGAAAACTGTATCACCAAAATATCTCTTCAGTGGTAGTGCAAGATATCAGCTTAAATAACTGATAAGGCTTATTCTTTTGTTTTCCCCACTCAATTGTGCTGAAGATGCACTGAAAGCAAGGAACTAGCAAAAGAAGCTAAAATGGTCTTGAAAGAAAACTAGAAAACTTGATTCTCTAGTCTTTGTAAATTCAAATTGCAGATTATTTATGGAAGAACTCCCAGTAGTGTGTGGCATTATATCTATATGCATTTTATTTTCATTTTTGCCAAAACATTTTGGCAAAAATGAAAATAAAATGCATATAGATATAGATATGCCTGTTTTCTGTTCTATTCTTAATCCTTTCTAAATAACGTACAAACTGCAACTTGTAGGGAATCAACTGCATTGCCAAAATCATCTTGTTCTGACTGAGGGAGAAAACTAATGGCTGAAAGATAATGTAAGTGCAGATTTTAATTACTTAAACCATCTTGTATTGGAAGAATGATTTCAGCATGTTCAACATGACTGTATATATCATTTTGTACATAGCATTTATACACGATACTTGTAAACAACAATAAATGCTGTTTATTTGTAAATGGAAATGTTGGGTTTTTTTAACCTGTGGGTGCAAAACCCATTAATTTTATCATGTTGTGTAGAAGAAAGTAATCTGCACAAGTGCCATTTCTAAAACCCTGGAGCTCTGAGCAGGCACAGCCTCTGCTTTTGAAGACCAAAGTGTGATTTTTTTTATTACTATTATTAAAAAAAACCCCTAGTTTCTAATAAAGCCTGAGCAGTAATCAGACGCGTAAAAGCCCTTGGACCTCAGCTTAGTTCAGTCTCATAGTCTGCAGTTTAAGCTTATCTCTAGCTAATACTGGTGATTAATTATGGTGTATTTTACAGAGTATTGCTCGCACTGATAATATTGTATTAAGTAAAGCTTTGTCTGTATTTGAAAACAAATTTCTTTTCTTCTGTGGTACTCAGGGACCACAGCTAGAGAAAGAGTCTGTGTCCTGAGAGCATGGAGTTGAAATTACAAGTTAAACTGAATGGGTTAAGATGAGTGTTTAGTCTTCTGCTGTTTTTCACAAGAAGCCACAAAGCAGCACAAAATACTTTCTGTGTCTGGCACCAGTCCTCAAGGTCTGGACAGCGTGAGGCCAGAAATTTCAGTATCACTGTCCTTTTCTCCAGGAACCAGCTAAGGTCCTGGGCGGGGAGAGCTCCTGCTGTCCTTTGGTGATATGTTCGATCTGAAACATCCATTAACTCTGTCGTATGTCTCGTTGTGTCAGTCTTTCTTAACATGCTGCAATTCAGTCCCAAGGATGTCAGAGATCATAGATGGGTCCCAGCTGCAGTAGTGACTTTCTGCCATGGCATTGAAGTCAGATGTCAGAAAGATCATGGTCCAAACGTTCAGTTAACACATAGGGCTGGGTGAACTGCTGAAGATAAGGCTGTTATGAGGGAACTGATACAAGCTAAAGAATATCCATTTTGCAAATATCCCCCTTAACTGGATATGTTTAAGTATCCCCACTTTCTGCGATCTTCTGTTTGGGATGCGTGGTCAGGCTGTATTTAGAAGCTCAGTTGTCTTCAGTCTATACTGTTCCCCAGAGCTCATAGGCTGGTTTTTGTTATGAACAGCTCCATCAGTTCCTCTGAGCAATATTTCAACCTTTCTCTTTCTTCTTCTTTTCTTGTTCTCCAAGGTCTGCTTATTAAATTATTATGCAACTGTGATACTAAATCTTATCTTTAGACTATAATGCACAGATGAGACACTAAGGAAGGGAGGGGCCATTCATCTATCAGTAGACTCTGAGAAGTAAAAGAAAGTAAAGCGAGGAAGATGATGATTTTGATGAATATTTGTACCTGAGCAAGACTAAATGACTTTTCTATTTTCAGTGTGGAAAAGTACTTGCATTTCTAAAAGCAAAAGACTTTTACAAGACTCTAAATCAAATTTGAAGGGAAAAAAAATAAGATTTATAACTCTGCCTTCAGTAACTTACTATTTATTCCCTACTAGCTAAATTAATCTTCTGTTTACTTTATTGAGTAAGGTATAGTTCTCAATTAAGAAAATTTTTGGTTGTCTTATTAGGCCCCATCATTGGAAATAGTCTGAGGTAGTTTGCAGGAAGTGAGTTTGGGTCTGTCCTCTGCTCTTGCCTGTATGCATGTATCTGGGAGGGAGAGTTATAAAGCATTGTGTCCAATCTACAAAGATGAAAGACAGCAGAGATTCAAAAAGAATTTTACTTTGAAATTGAATGTTTATTGATTTAATTTCTTAACTTACTTTTAGTACCATTTCAACAGTCTGCTGTTTACCTGTTATGACAGCAGAGATTTATCCATTGATTTGCTTACCCAAAAGGCTATTGACCCAGTCTACACTGGAAAGCAAAGCAATCACTAATTCAGAAGGCCTTAGGATGCAACAGGGCTGCTGGACTGACATATTCTCACTGTAGGATGCAGGGCAGCACAACAAGGGCCAGGGACCGCAGGGCAGCAAGGACATAGGCTTTGTGTGGGTGGTGAGGAAGTGTGAATCTTGTTATTGCTGCCAGGGCTCATAGCTGGTGCCTCCATGCCAAAGGGGATTTTCCTCATGGTGCAAAGTGTAGTTTTATTTTTTCTTACAAGCAACGTCACTTTCTCTTTTTTTTCCTTATTCATTTGCAGCTTGAGAGCTAGAGCAAGGATTTTGGTGTAAGAATTGATATTTAGTTCTTGTCTAAAAAAAAAAGTATTTATTTAAGCCAGTTTGATTCTGAGGAATGACTTAATTCCTTGTTCGAAAAAAAAAAAAAATCCTTAAAACTGTATGCAGATTGATCTTTTGGGAAATCTTAACTATCTTTCTGTCTTTTCTCGAAGATAAATTTTTAAAAAGCTAAGCTTCTCCTGTCATCGGGCTAATGGCGTAGCGTTCTATACCCCATCTAACTCCAGTTATTATTGATCTGCTAATGCAATATTTAATTATCCTCACAGGGGAAAGGGACTTCTTCAATGAGTGATTCATTATCCCTTATGAATGGAAACTTCTCAATCTTGGTAGATAACCAATAAGCAAATGTTATTGATTGTTCTCCAACATCAAGTAAGGATAATAAATATCACAATTTGGGGCTTGAATGTCACGTTCAAGAGAACCATCTGTTAATGAGATTGTAATCTTTGACCTCCTTGCTAATACCAGCTATGGTCTCCTCTTGATCATTACAACAAGGCAGTGATTCTGCCTTGGATTACCTACATTAATACTGGCTGACTACAGGAAAATGTAACAGCACTGAATGAATTGTATTAAAGCCACTTAACTAAACAAGACAGATTTTTTTTTTTCTCAAGGAAAATTTTAGTGGAAATTTAAGAAAATGTAAGAAAAAAATGTGGCAAAGTGATAAGCAGGTATAAGAAACATCTCTGTGAGGATACAAAAATGAATTTGCACTGTTACTGAACAAACTTTTTATTGGTCAATTGCAATGGAGATAAATTTGTAGTTAATGAGTGACTCCAAAATAAAGAAATAAATAAAATAAACAAGAGTTTAACCTTCTCATTCTCGTGAGACTAGGGCAGTTTACCTGTCAGAGTGCTCAGATGTAATGCAGGTAGTAGTCCATGACAAAGCATCAGCTCATCCATGATAACTTCCTTTGTCTGCACTTGCAACTCATTGCTTCCGTAGATGCCAAGTTAACTGGGCCTTCTTTCTCATCTTCAAACAATGCAATCAAATGAACTTGGCCTTTTAAGTTACGATGTCCTACGATGTTAAGTTACGAAGTTATGATGAAATATGATGAAGTCAGCTGTGTAAATTCTTGAGAAAAATTGGACTTTATCTGTACTGTTTCAGGAGTCTAGCATTTACCCAGCTATACTGGGAATATAAAATTAAGATGTTCAACTTAAACAGAAATCAAAGTTTTGCCACCAATCTGTAAGCCCTCATCTATGTCTTGCACAGGTAGATGAACCTAAAAGATTTTTAGACATATACTTTGAAGTCGAATGTTCACAGTCAAGATAAAGTCTTATTGACTTTATTATTATCTAAATCAGTTCACAGCAAATGGGATGTATTATGGCCATTAGGCCAAGAAAGTCTAGCTACAAAACAAAACCAGACAGCTTAGAAGCGAAACTCTCCAGTTCTTTTAACAGAATTTCTCCAATTCCCTGCAGTCCAAAACCCTTTCCAAAACAATTTTCACCAAACTGTCTTCTGCATATTTAATTTTGACAATGAATGGAGTTGTCTGCAACATGCTTTTGAAGATGAATGATGGATTTTCTAGCGCAAGTACTGAATCTAGTTATCTTTAGGGGGTTCGATGTGTTGTACTTTGACTAGAAGTCGGCAGTAAGTAGTTTGTGGAGATTTACACCCTCATCCTTTTATTGATGATATTCTAATTTTAAAAGCTCTCTTGGGATTCGACTGAAGTGTTTGTGGAGTTATATCCTTGGCAGGGTTTCGTCTATGTCACTGAAATCACCCCTACTATCTGGCACAAATGGCAGATAGTGCCCAAGGGATGCTCAGCAGTGGCAGAGCAGCAGGAATTGAGCAGAGCAGGGCTGCAGCTTGGATCCCAGGCATGAGTTGTTCACCATATGCCTGGAACTAACATTTGCCATTTACTCTGTCTTTACTGAAAAGTATAAAAATTTAACTGTGCTTTTCTACCTTCTAATCTTTCCTTAATTACACCTGGCATTTATATCCATATTGCTTCAACCAGGATTTTGCCCTACAGCCATGATGATGTTACCTGAGCACTCAGTTCCCTGTCATATTTTGAGGGACATGGTTTAGTGGGCATAATGGTGATGGGTTGATGGTTGGACTATAGATATTATTAGTCTTTTGCAATCTTAACGATTCTATGATTCTATTTATATGAGAGAGCCTGAGTCTGGAGTGAGATGCAATGATTACCTTTATACAATTTCCTACTCTTTAGTCTCAGTCTCAGGCATGGCAAATAAAAAGGAGCAGCTGATGCAGTCTTTCCATTTCAAAAGACCAATTGTGAAGAGCAATTAGAGAAGAAAACACAGAACAAAATACAAAATATCTTCTACTGTTGAAAAATAACATGTTAAATAGAGAACTTCTGGTCAGGATGTTGGAGATTTTATAAAACAAGAATAGAAATTTTTAAGAGCTGAAGATGTGCATAAAAGCAGTGGTTCATTGTCTGTTCTAATCTAAGAGCTAGGAGTCAGCAATTTCAAATAGCCTAATGCGTGTTCGGGGCTAACAGGAGGAGACTTGTATCCACCTAACACATAGTTCAACTGTAGAGTCTCAACCAAAGGATCTCATCAATGATAATTTTTCATTCAGCTCCAAAAACTGAGTGGTTGAATATATTGGAGGCCATTTGTTCAGGCATGCCAACTCTTTCTCAAGAAAATGCTGAACTATACAATTCTAGAAGATGAGCAAGTATGGGAGAAAATTTCAGTCATTTATTCTGCTCTTTTATTGTTCTCTGTGCATCTCTTATTGGCCTTTGTCAGGACATAGAATACCGGGCAGGATGGACTTCAGGGCTGAGATAGTAAGGCTACTCTAATATCTTTACATTCTGTGATCTCATCCATTTGTCCATCGTGTGAAACTACAAATTCTCTTAGTTCTCTTAGTTATGTTGCCCAAAAGGACGGGATATCTGGGGTCTTTTTAAAAATTTTGCCCTAGAAGAGCTTTGATTTTTATAAATGGTTGTTCAGTTCACATCAGGTCTTCCCTAATTCTAATTTTTTGTAAATGTTCAAGTTACTGCTTTGTAAATACAAATACCAGGAATAGCAGATGGAACAGGAAAGACATACTTGATACTATCCTATCATTCAGTACCATTTTTGTAGCATCTTTCTCTCTTACCTTGATTTGGTACTGTGTCAAGTTGCCCTCCTTCTTCTAAACTAAGTATCCCTGAAGTTAAGTTTTGGTTCTCCTTCTATGTAGACTAGACTGTATGACTGGATTTAGAAAACCATTGTATTTGTGCCATAAGAGTCTGAAACCTAAAGCTTGAACTGTAAGACACGGAAAAAATGCCTTACATAAATGTAGACTACACAGTACACTGTTATAAATCATTTTTCTACAGAAGTTGCATTAAGCAAACATTTCATTTGCTTCATATCCTTTGCCATAAAGTTTTGGCATTAAAAATTTGTGCTTTTCAGAGTTGAGATGATTCTGTTATTTAACTGTACCTGGGCACCTGAAGGACACAGTGAGATCAGGGACTTACCACTTGGGTGCTATACAAACATTCATGTATTTATTTTACTTTTAAATACTCATCACGTTCGCTTATCGAGCCAATGATTTCAAGTTCCAAAAATATGTTCTTTTGTATTTTGTGCTTTCTGACCTTTTCAAAATCTTAACAAATATTCTTATGGATTAATATTATCATGGTGTCTAAAGATCTTTTTGCCATGAGGCTCTGTGAATGCAAAAGTGAAAAGCAGACACTGTCCAAAGATCTTATGATACAGATATGTGATAAGAGACAGCAAGAGGATACAGACAGAAAAGGGAATAAAAAGAAGCACTGAAATGCTTTTTGTATGGATGATCCGGTAGTCTGACTACTGTAATTTTTTTTCTTTTTTTTCCAATAGAAATAAGTTTTATAAGGACAATGAGGTACCTCTGAGCATATTTGGTGAGAACTTTTCAATTATGCAGATGAAAAAGAAGAAAAAGCCTTGATGGAGCAATTATGAATGACTGAGATGTGAGCTAATGTTTTGATAGTGAAGAAGAGATAATAGATTAGAATCAGAAGTCTGATGGGTTTGTACGGTGAGGAAATATAGTTCATATATTACTCATGAAAAGGTACAGTCAAACCAACAGGTAGCTGTTGGTATTTTTTTTTTTTTTTGTAGCGATTTTACTCATTTTTGGTAGCAATTTTACTGCATATGAGTTTGCACCATATTCAGGCCTGAGAAAATTATATTTCATTAACTGAGAATAACATGAAAAACTGAGTCACCTGGATGGTTAGCATACTCCAAATATTAGAGATGATAGAGCATCCAGGTTTGTTCAATCTAGCATCCCAAGATCTAGGGGTTGAAACAAGTCAACATTAACACTAGGGTTATGTTTGAATCAGGATGGTGGCGTTGCTCCATAAGCAAGGAAGTGAAAGTTTGGAAGGAAAGATTAAGAATTGTGTTTTTGCCATGCTGAGGTGATAGTTAAATTCTAGTGGATGTTACATAGGCAGACCAAGAGCTTAATCTGGATGCATAGATAGATCTAGAGAGATGTAGATATGTGAATTATTATCATAGAGATGGCAGTTGATGGTAATTGAAAAAGCCATCTTTGAATAGGCTGTGCAGAGATGGATAAGATCAGTGTCCTTAATAGGAGAAGCAGCAATGATGAGAGCATTTCAGCATGGGTGAAACATTCAGGGGGCCGGGGTTGTAAAAGGCTTTAATTAGTCATGATGCAAAGTCTGTTCATTTAAATTCACATTGGCTCTCATGAGTTTTGGATTGGCTCCAAAGAATGAAAACAAGAATTTCATAACGGGGAACAAATGGCAGAATTCAAAGCAGGTTGAGAAAGGGTAGGATATTGAAGCTCCACCTATTTGCAGTATCAGTCTTCTAGGATTTATTTTACCCAGCCAACACAGACATTTCATATGGCATTGCTGTGTTAAATGACACCCACATAGCCCTAACCCTTCTGCTTTTAAGAACTCTTACTGAAAAAAGTCAGATGAGATCCAAGATCAAGGCTGGGAATCCTCTCAGGTTATTTTTCTATATCATTGGTGAGAGGCTATCCTGGCACTCAGATAAATGCAGTTAGATTATTACCCTTCTATACATACTGAATAATAAATAGTAGATAAAGTCTGGCAGCTTCTCAGACTATTTTCTACTGAAATAAATTCAGACGTGTTGAGCGAGAAGACATGTCTTCACTGAAATCAATGGGAATTTTGTCTCAAGGATTTCACTGTATGGCTTAAATAAAGTCTTTGATATGAATTGTAGGATTTTTTTTTTCCGTGCAGGAAGTATATGAGCATCAGATGACTTGTCTGTTTAGAAATGTTCATGTTCTTGTGTTTACTTGGGGAACTTGGCTCTCTTTTTAGCTGTGTAAATCAGTGTGCTGATTGTTTCACAAAAGCTGGTAGAATAAACTCTGGGAGGCTGCCTAAATTTGAGTTATTTGAGATTGGAGCAAAGCAAAATTTTTCATTCTGTATATAAGGTGTCCCGGCAGGCCAGATCCAGAGCGCAGGTGATAATTTCATCCCTGCTGTGTTGTGATAAGATAGAAGGAAGTTGTTATTATAAGAAAATAAAGTTTAGTACTTCACCTTAAAAGACAAAAAGAACATTATGAGGTTGAGATATATGTTCCAATGCTTTCTGTGAAAACTCCAGAGCGTTTTGTCATACCTTGCTATTTAATGAGGAAAGATTTTTATGACTCATTACTGACTGCTATCATGTTTAGAAGTTGGCCTGACCAGAAATTTACTTCCAGAATGCTTGCATGGTTTCTCTCTGCTGATAAAATTTCCTAACTTCTAATTTTTGGCTTAACAGAAAGATGTGGTAGACTTGATAGTTAACAGTTGGAATTAATGATCTTAAAGGTCTTTGTAAATGATTCTACAATTTTATGATTCTATAAATTATACAGTATATATCTGTATACAATGCCCGTACAGGTTTACACTGCAGATCTAAAAGCTTGACTGAAAATAGAAGATAAAATGCTGCACAATCAATATGAGTTGAAAAATTAATACTGTGTATGCACTAATACAATTAATAGGTTGTATGCATGAACTTTGTCTTCATTTATGTTAGCTGTCCATTAAGAAGTGGTTGGAAAAGTAGACACAAAAGTTGAAAGTGCAAACATAATTCATGAGAACAAGTATTGACACCCTAGAAAAAGTTAATACTGAGAAATAATTCCAACAGTTATTCTACCAGAAGGTTCTGTCATAAGGAAGATCTTCTGGAATTTATAAATCAGAATTAAACTACAAATATATTGAGAAAGCAACGGCTGCATAATATGTTCTGGCAAATTACCATTACATTCGTATAACATGTGTTTTACTTAACCAGGGATGGTGTTTATCAGTCCTTTCAGACTGTATATAGCTTTACATAAGAAGTCGCAAATTCCAATGCAACATTGAGTTGTGAGGATAATTTGTAGAGCTAGAAATCTTTCCAGTATTTTTCCCTACTCTTTAATTTTCGTGTCTGAGGGAGAAATGAAGTCCAGGTTTATTTGGATTAAACAGATTGAGATTCTGGTGAAGGAATATCCTCCATGTCTACCTCTGGGTGGTACCTACATTTTAGGTGAGATGCCATTCACATCCATTCAAAAACATAAAGTAAGCAAAAATGTGGTGTTACAGGAAGCTGATGACAACATGGTTGTACAAATGAGATTTAGCAGGAATTAAGAGATCTAGAGAAACCATGTTCTTTAACTTTTATCCTGCCAATGAGTGGAATCCCACTATCCACCTCAGTAAAATTATGTTAATTTGCTCTGTTGGACAGTCTGCCCAGAAACCTTCATCTTTATGTTCCCACTTTCCATCAGTTAGCTGAAATGAGAGCCTCTAGATGATGTATCTGTCTTTTCCCACCCATTCACGACCTCCTTCAGTGACTTGACAAGCTGGTATGCAATTGGAAAGAGGTGCATCTTTCAAGTTACAGAATTTTGTTCTCTCTCAGACCTAACTAGTGGCAGCTTTTTCCCACGCTATCCTGACTGAGGCAGTATGAGATATAGGGTGAAGACAGAAGTTCCATTTTCTTTTCAAAAAGTAGAGGGTTTTCAACTACTGCATGAGCCCACCAATCTGGGCTCAGCCAACAGGAACCTTCCCAGGGCAAGCACTGGCTTGGTGCAATCCAAGCAGCACTTGTTCTTAATGGCACCAATTCCCCTCAGAAAGGATGAATAAAAGACACCGACCCTGGTTTGTACCACCTTAAATGTTAAAAATATCATAATAATAGTCTCCTTTTTAAACATACCTGGAAAGTACTTTAACAGCTACAGTTAAATGTCAGCGTTGGTTAGGAGATGCTGCTGTTAACTAAGTACTTCTTATTCAAAGATCAGATAAAAAATTTGATCCCTAAGGAACTCTTACTGAAGTCTCGATGGCAATAACTATATAGCAAGAATGGAAGCAACGTTTTCCCATTTTCGTTAAAAGACTGAGCTTTGAGATATTAATATTAATATAACTGCTTTATAATATCATGATTTGAAAAAAAAAAAAAGCATGTTAAATATTAGATTTGAGCTTTTAATCTTCAAGAAGTCAAACAGGTTTTGTATGACTGACCTTGCAATATTTTTTTTTAGAAATATATATAGAGAGACAGAGATGGATACTTATGAAATGGTATATGTATTTTTCAGTGTAATTTTCCTTTTTTTTTTTTTCTTGTTGTTTTAGTGAACTAAATCAATAGGTCAAAAGTTATTTTGTTTTTATGAAGATCTTCCTAAACTATTCCTTAAACCTTCACAATTAATGAAAATTACACACTGAGATGTTTCCTTAACTACTGAAAAGCTGATGTTCGTAAGTTTAAGACCATTAAAAAATTGCACTTCTGTTTTTCCACTTTACAGAAACAAATTTAAGTTTCTAAGTAAGTCTTGATGGTTTGACTTTCACTTTCTGTTCCACCTATTTTCCTCCCCCACCCTGCTTTTCATTTGCCAGAAAGCCCAGTCAGGCTTATTTACATGTGAAAAAACTTGGAGCATCATGTGGTGAGGTTCCAGGGCAACACTGAATCCCATTCAATTCTCATTTCCTCCCTGACAGTCACCATTGAATCAATCATGTTTTCCATGCCCTCTTCATGACCACCTAGGAGATCCCAAATCACTTTTCATCTGCTGTGTCAATCACACTCAGACCATGTCCACTTTTCATTACTAGCACACTGTCATGTGACCAGCTAATCTGTCACTTTCTGACAGCGGTTAGTGTGCCAATTGATTTAATTAGCAATCAATTAGCTTGTTACTATTGGAAGTAATTACCTTTTATAGAGAAAAGAGTGCAGCTGGCCATAGCAATAAAACTGCACTAATAAAACTGCATTTACCTTCCTTCTCTGCATTCAAAGTCACTAGCTCTCAAGGGTTAGCAGAATTACTGGTGACATACACATGGGTTGAAGAGTCCCAGGGGATTTCTTTGCTCTCTTGATTATGCTGCCAGACTCTTTCATTAGTATAGTATTTATTTCTTAAGAAGTAGATCTAATTAGGGTTAATGTTAACATTTACATTGTTTACTTCAGCAAGGACTTCACTATCAAATGTTTGCTAATGAAAATGTTCTTTAAGATGGCCATATATTAAATGCTTCTGCATTTGTAGTGGAAAACTTCTTTAGGAAAAAAAAAAAAACCTGCAACACTGTGCACTTCAGAAAGCATGTGGGTCATACTTAAATTTGCTGGTAATGTTATTTAGTATTTTCATCCATTCTATAGGAAATCTAAGTTGTTTGAGAACTAAATGCACCCATAAACCATGGAAATTCTGCAATAAATACAAGATAAGTACTCTTTAGCTGTTTTCTATTTTAAAAATGAGGCAAAGTTATTTTCTGTTTTATACGTAAACTATCCAATGCACTTATTTTTCTAATCTACAATTGTGCCATTTCTAACACTGGGGCCGAAGTACATATCACACACTTATGCCATTAAATTCAACCTGCAAAATACTCCCAAGGCAGACAATGACTCGCTACATTAGCTCTGTGGTGAACAGAAGAGTCAGTAATGAAATGAGTAAGTAGACTTGTACTCCATTCATCATCCTGTTTGCTTCAATATAAGTGTTCTTTTATCAGCACTATTGGTACTGATGTCATCACACAAGGCATAAATCACAGCACAAGTGACAGTGTCCTATTAGGGGTCATGGTCTAAAATCATTATTGACAAATTAAAAACTACAGTTAGCCATTTTCCCACTATTCCCTCATTTGTGATATAGTTTCAACATTTTTAGCAGGCTGCAGGATAAATAGTCATTTATAGTTCTGAATAGCTGTGTATATTAACTTACCAACCACACTACATTCAAAAAAATGGCAAGAAGCCCAGCAGAGACAAGGATGTTAAATCTTTGGCTGATTCTTGTCATCAGCTCACATTTTATGGGGCCTAGTTGAGAGGATTGCAGAGAAGACACCATCACACACCAGTCTGTAATAAACACTCCTTAATGTTGTCTACAGCAGAGGGGACAAATTCATCATGGCTGTAATTAGGGAGAGCTGCTGTAGTAGGAGCAAAGCAATGTGTGGCAGACCTGGAGCAACACAGGCTGCTCCTGCCATGGATTTCACAACTCACATAGATCAGAATAGGTGAAAGTCAGTCCATCTGGACGCTCCTGCCACGTGGGGTGGTTTTTCAGAGAAAGCAACACTTCTTTCAGGTATTTTCAAGTGTAGCCCCATATAGAAAAGCCAAATAGCATTGCCTCAGAAAAGGTATTGTACAGTTTTTTACCTGGAAATGGTAAAATAAAGTAATGAAAATTTATTTATTTTTTTTTTACAGTAAGGGTGCTGAGGCACTGGCACAGATTGCTCAGAGAGGTGATAGATGCCCCGCCCCCAAAGACACTCAAGGTCAGGCTGGATGGGGCTCTGAGCACCTGATGGAGCTGTAGGTGTCCCTGTTCATGGTAGGACAGTTGGAGCAGATGGCCTTAAAAGGCCTCTTCCAACTCAAAAAATGCTATGATAAACTTCAGAAGGTGCAGTTTCTTGATCCCTTAGGTAAGATGATGACTATAGATCCTTCTGTCTGATGAAAATACACCGGTCTTTATGGCTTGCTAGATTGCTTATGCTATTGTGCTGATGCTGATTTGCATAACAGATCTCTCACTGAGTTCATTAAATGAAGGCCACTGGAACAGCCAGTGCATGAACCAAAATCACTGAGTATCTGACCATACCTACACTGGTGCCAAGGAGTGCCAGGAGGTTGCATTAGACATTCATATCCAGCTACTTATGACACGTGCAGGGGAACTCTTTCTGCATTTTCTTACTGCAACATTTGCTCAAAGCACTGATTTTCTTATTTTTAAGCTGTAATAAGCCTGAACAAGCTAAAGTGATTGAGCTTGGAACTTCTCATAGGGTTTCAAGGATTAAAAACTTGAGCCATGGTCAGTAGTAAATCCCATGCTGCTCCTCTCACTTTACTGATACATTGAAGGAAAACGTGGGAAAAGTTCCTCACTGACAAAGGAACTAAAAAAAAAAAAACATTATTTGGGCATTTTCAGGAATGGTTTTGAAGACTCCTTCCAATAGAATTCTTTTTAACAGAGTGTCTCAGTGCAGAATGTAGATCTACACTGCAGTATATTGAAATCCTGAGGCCAACATTTTATCTTGGTTTCAGTAAGGTCAGCTGTACTTTATAGTTGGACTTGCACCCATTTCTACCTGGCTCCTTCTCTTTTCATGTAGATGCAAATGCTGAGGATGTGCTGCCAATGCAGCTCTTCTCAGGGTGTGGCAGGGAAGGGAGGCAAGGATTAATGACAGTCTCAGTGCTACCTGCTCTGAGGCCAGCTGTGGCTTTCCAGTCCTTTCAGCTCTGTAATCCTACTCATTACACAGCATAACTCTTTATAGTGCTTACAGTGTTGCCAGGCATGGTGTTATTGCAGAAAGAGACTGAACACTGTTATTAACATACACAAGTTTAAGCAAGGCTTACTCATATGGCTCTTATTACCTAGCACCTTATTATCTTTAATGTATTTATCCTCACATTGCCCCTCTGAGCTAGTGTACTGCTATTGTCTTGGTTTCACCATGGACAGACCAAGAACCAGTGTACGCCTAGAAGCACAGTCAGAGATGTCAGCAGGGCAGGCTTCTGGAGGAAAAGATGTGCCTGTTGTTGAAAGTTCAGCATCATGCAGGCTCTCTTTATTTATCGTAAGAGCTCTGCTTTAAGCCTGCAGCAGAAGTGTATATCAAAATCAAAAGCAAGTGCACTCCAAGAGGAGCAAGATCTCTGCCTTCCACTCTGCCTTCTGTGCTAAAGGAGAACCAATTTCATTTGCAAACACGTTTTGAAATCCAGGATCCAGACAGAGCTGTCCTTATATTTGGTTCTCAAATAACACAGTGGATGGCAGTAGACAATTTTAGGAGACTCTCAGCAGTCTGGGCTCAACAGGTAGGATCTCTTCTTGGGACACTGCACTCCATCAGTGAAGCAAACATGGGCTTTTTCTCCAGAGTTCAAAAACCACCAGAGGTGTCTGTGGACAGAGTTCCAATTTTACCTCATTTCCAAAATAAGCATCAGACTTTTGGTGTTCTGAATCTTTATTCTTTTATCTTAGAGATCACAATGGATGTCAAGAATTCATAGTGTAGTGTAGTGTAGTGTAAAATGACTCCAAAGTCTGGTTTAAATGCTATGCCTAATACAGAAATGGTTAAGATTAGAAGCTTCTGATTTAAAGTGAGATCTAAAACAATGTAAGTTCATATTGCAGGCAACTGTAGTACATTATGACAACGGCTGATTGGTATTATTTTTTTAATGCAGTTTCTACAGTTGTTGGCTGAAGAAAAACCAACCCAAACAGTTTATCATTATTGAGGTTTAATAAGGGGGTGTAGCAGTTTAAATAACATTTTTATAAGGTGTGTCACATGCAGGAAAGGCATCTCAGGTCAAAAATGAGAGCATGTAAGATATTATCCAAGCAGAGCTCACTACTTAGTAAATTTACAAGAGGTGTTTAAAGCAAGGTATTTCTTCAAAAAGAGAAAGTCCCAACAGCTGAACTTCAGAACTGACTTGTGGAAAACTTGAGCTGCTGGAAAAATTCTGCTGTGATATAAAATAGAGACCTTTTTTTAAAAGTAGTATTCATTTTTAGAGTTTGGATAAATTGTTTTCTGCTAGTTGTTCTTCTTACTGTACATCTATACTTAGTATTTCACATTTCTATTACACCGTGTTAAAATGCATTAAAACATGGGGTAGTTTGAACTTTGAGCAATTTGCAAGGCTCTCTGATTTTTGAAGTTACAGAGATAATTTGTTTGCATTGAAGGTGCTTTAAGAAGAAGTCTATTGTTTGTTTAATACTTTCTATAGATCATTTTAAAATTTTTAAAGGACTACATATTACAGTAATCAAGAGTTCGACACTAAAAGTAATTGGTAAAGAACGCAGAAAAAGAAGTATACAGGGTTACTAATATACACCAGGGCTTAAGCTGACATGAATTTTTATCTTAATTATCGGACAAATTTGTACTCCCACTATTTAATTCAATTTGCATGCATCGGTAGACACTTATTAAAGGTAATATTACATCTGTCATTTTAAGACTGGTGAGAATTTTATCATAGGAGCTGCACGAAACAGCCACTCTATTATGTAAAGAACTCTTTTGTAAAGCTTAAAATAACCAGTATTGCATCCCAATTAACTATTTGGAGGAAACATTCTTTGTGGTACAATTGTACATAACATGTTATTAATAATATGTAGGTCTTTTCCTATACTTGGCTTTATATGGACATAATGAGTTCTTTCAAACACCTCCTGCCCCTACTATCAGATTAAACCAAAAAGAAAAAAGGCATTGCAAGATGTTCCCAAATCATGTTATAGAAGAAGGTTTTGCAAAGCTTTTTTCTATAAACTGCGCTTACTCTGCTGATAAAACATAGCTGTCAGGTCAGCCCAAGCTAACAACTCTCAATTTGTTGTTTTTCCTTGGGACAGAGACTTGGTATATTATAGAAAACAATTAAGTAGGGAAGTATTCTCACCACTGAAAGTCAATTAAAAAACCAACACGGTAGTTACCATGGCACCAGCCCTATTATGCTGTGTACCATTGGTACAGAGGCTTAAACACTTAATACAAACAAGCATATTTTTTAATACAAGATCTTTTTAAGGAAGCCTCTTTGTATTTCCAATTAATGCTTATTCGGGCAGATTTATTTGATAGACATTTTGGTAGGAATGTGGCGTGTAGATTTCACCTGGGGAAGTTTTCACTTAAAAAGCAGCTGTGGAAAAAGAACTTTAAAAAGATCCTGACAGAAAAAGAAATTTTAAGAAATGGAACAGCTGAGTTATGCACCATTTTGCACAAGCACCTCTGCTTTTCAGCTGGTTTTAGGCCTTACTAACTCGATTCCTGCAGTTGTGGCTTGCAGCCATTGACCTTCTGATCAGCTGTCATTATGAAGTCTGCTTTCCCACTCAGTGTTTGCTGTGGGATGCCCACAAGATGATAGGAAGAACAGCTTTTGGTGGAAAGAGCAATTTTACAGCTGTGGAAATTGAGGGTCTCCCAAAGTGTTCACAAATCAAGACATATTGTCAGATATCAACTGGCATAATTGCCTTGGATTTTTAAAGACTGCAGAATTAGCTCAATGGAAGTTGAGATATTTTTAGTATTAGATTATTTTCTGTTGCAGAATTAATCAGAGCATTACTTATTACTCTGGGAGCAGAATGAAAAGATGATGTCAGTCACAAAAATGAATGTTAGAGCAGAGCAGTGCCCCGTATTTCCACAAATGCACTGCCACCATGGTGGCACTGGGAAGATGATGATCATCAGTGGGTATGTGCAGTCTCTGCACTATATTCCCAACTTCGTTACATTTTCACTAATAAGGCTCGCAGGACACCGCCGTGACCAGATGCAGCTATTGATGCATGTCCTAGTGTTGATTTTTTTTTTTAATTGGATGAAGCGATTTGATATTAAGATCTATGGTTCTCTTTGCCTTTTTTGAAGTGGGTTTTTTGGAATGTTACTTCACTCTTTGCACCGATTCTTTCCTAAAAAGCAGGCAGTTGGCCTGAGGTGTTGTTTTGCCAGTGCCTGGATGCCCATACTGCTCCAGCTGAAGTTGTCTTTTATTTTACTGAAGAAACAGAGGAGAAGACTGAGCCATTTGTCTCCTCTATTAGGAACTTTTCTGTGACTTTTTATTGTTGCTATTGTTGAGCAAACCCGAACAGCGAGAAACAATCTGGAAATTGCAATTGTCGCTGGATGCTGTGTCAAAGAAGAGCCCATCAATCTCAGAAGAAATTTTAAGGGAACAGGTTTTTCATGCCTCTGCGCTGGTAGGAAGCCAAGAGTGTGTTGCCATTTGATGGTAAAATCAGTGTACACCTGTTCCAACCAGCTGGCAACATAACCTATGTCAGAGGGAGATGTCACAGCCCAAACTGCTGCCGGTGGCTGTGTGACAGCCAGGGACGACAGAGAAAGGAACTTGGGGACCAAAAGAGGAGGAGACTGCAGTGCCATTTCAGGGACACAGATGTGTGAAGAGTGTGATAAAAGAAGGAAACATCGGAGGGAATAAGCTCAAACAAAAAAGCAAATGTCATTTGCATGATGTAATTATGGACGGCCATTGACTGCGTCGTAATAACACTCGGTAGGGCAATGTTAAGCCTACTGTGAGTGCTAAAAAGGCCTCAGCTTGAAAAAAGGTCAGTGTGAATTAGTATATATTTTCAGATTAATTCTGAATGTTATATCATAAATTTTATAGCTTAGTGGTTACTAGTGTATAGTGAAGATGACACTAATGCAATTCAGGCAGGATTAATTCAGAAAGGACTAACATCTAGCTTGTCACTTTAATTTGCAGTGAATGAAGAAATGGAGATATGTTAATACATGTGTATATTGTGTGTATGTAATATGTGCTTATGTGTGAGACATAATTGTTCTGTCTCCCGCTGCACCACATCAATTTCACAACCAAAATCACAAACCACTTTAAAAACAGAAACATTATCAAATCTGTTGCATCTAAGCTAACTGAATTATTATTTAGCTCTAGTTACTTTCCTGTGAAAAAAAAAATCCTGCTAACTCTTAACTGGTGTAAATGGTTATGCCGATGTACGCCAGCTGAGGATGGTGTTGCTTAATCTATTGAATAGATGTGTTTTAGTCTTTCTGCTCCCACTGTACACATATATAAATTATAAGTGCGTGGATTCTGGACATCCTATCTTAAATTTTTAGACCCAAAGCTAAATTTTGGTGTTGGGTCTGCAGCAAGAGAAGCAGGAGGCAGTGTAGGACTGTGAGTAGAGCTGTGGTTCTTGGATGTAGCTGCAAACAGTGTTGTGGACTCTGAGTGCTGTGAAATTGTCACCCAGGCTTGCTTTGTTCTCCTTAGGGAGCAAGGAATTTGGCTCAGATCATTAATGCAGCAGTCAGATGCAATCTGGAGGGTGCTTACAGTGGCAAACCTTGAAAGACTTTTGCCAGCAGCTGCCAGGCTCTGTGGCACTCATATGTATGCCATGGGCACTTTATCTGGGAAGACCAGACTGCTTCATGGCACACTGGGTCATGTGCCAGAAATGGTTCATCTCTCTGCCCAAACTCATAGGCCACTCACTCTGCTAGAGCTAGTTGTGTCATGAACTTATAGGAAGGGATGGGATTGCACTTCATGAGAGTGGTCCAGTTCCTGTCATTTGGCAGTGGACAACATAAAGCCCAAGCCTCTCACTTCTCAAGCAGCCAGCAGGACAGGGAGGTGAGGGCTCTGCCAGATCATGATGTCTCAAATTCTGGCACAATGGGCACACATGCCTGTGTTCAAAAGAAATACCAGCCCAGGACATAGAGAGAAGAGAACTCAGTCCCCCCTAGTGGATTGGAGTCAATTTCTATATTCAGGCCATCCAGATGATGTGGAGAATGTCTCTTTTCAGTTCTCAGGGTCATTTTCTTCTATTACATACTGAGTTTTTGTCCAGGTGTTTCACTGGGAGTCAAGCTGCTTTGTCCCACATCTGAAATTTTAACACTTAGCTACATCTTTTATTAAACAGAGCCTTAGTCTAATCCCTAGTTCCCTTCTGATAAAAGAAAATATATATATAAAATTTTATAAATATATACACAGAAAATGCAATTATATGAAAATTTAATTTCTTTCTTCCTACTCACTGGATACAGAAATCCCTTATCAAGAAAATGTATATAGTATGTAGCACAACGTGCAATTAATGGCATAGGAGTAAGTTATTCTTAATTTCCTGTGCATCTTTTTCCTTTTTAATTTTGTTAGAGAGACACAAGTTCTGAACCGCAGATTCCTAAAGTAATTACAGAGATTCCTTTATGGATTTCTCTAGCAATAAATATATGTTGCCTTTCAGTTTGACTGGCTGGGAAAGGTCTGAGGAATTGACTACACAGCTAAGATGCATAGTTTGAGTTGCTATTGGGGACAAAAAAAAAACCTTTCAGTATGCCTGGGACAAATGATAGAGTTATATTCTCCATTCAAATTGATTTTTTCCATGTTTTCAATTTTTTCTTATTGTTGTTTTCCTGAGACTGGATAAGAAATTAGATTTTTATGAAAATGAGGATTTGCATTCATCCCTAATTCTTTGGTTTTCATCAGTTTAACAAGCAATCTTACACACAAAACCAGCACAGTTCAGCTTGAAAAGAAAGAGAGAAAAAGAAATAAAGAAAGGAAGGAAGGAAGGAAGAAAAGAAGGAAGGAAGAGAGAAAGGAAGGAAGCAAGGAACCAAAAGAAATTCAATATGGATCAGAGAGTAGAAGTTCCTTTCTGACCTCTTCTCAAGACCCCGTATTTCCAAGTCAAGGCTTTCCGGGTAAAGCTGGCATGCCTTCATCACTAGGTTTTTGTAAAAGGGAGGTGCATCAAATCCGGGCATTAGGCTGTGTGAAACACAAGCTTCAGCCCTTGCAGTTTTCTATTAAATCAGGAATGCCTGCCTAGGTTTTAAGATAACTTTTAAAAGTCATTCCTCTAATGTTAGGGATCTTCAGAGTATTCTCTGACAATTTTCAGTTGTTCAGCAGTTACAGTGGGAAGAGGAGCAGGTAATCACCTGCATCCATCAGCTAAAGGACTGCTGGAGATCAGTCTGGACTGGGTTAGAAGACCTGGATGCCCATATGCTGTATTTTGGTCTTACACACCAAAACATAACACCTCAGTAATCTTGAGTGCCAAGAGCAACAAAAGCAACTCCAAGTACAATGGACATTTGCTCCTTGCAGTGTATCAATCAATACAGGAGAACATAGTGTTTGTTTTGGGTAGTCAGCAATAGTAGAAATCAATGTCTCTAGCTGAGGTGAGGAGAGGAACCTCATTGCTAGTATACTTTTCCTACAGCTGCTGTTGATATGCAATATAAGGTTGCTCTAGATTCTGAAGAGACAGTAATGCACCTTCTAGAATATAGGGGCTCTGAAGATATATTATTGATGCTGCCACCCACAGACAGTGGGAGGAGACCTCTGCTCAGAAGGGGGACCTCAGTGCTCCAGGTATGAGTGGGATGAGCCATGACTCATACTTTCTGCAATGGATTTTAACTTTAGGTATTTTTTTTTTCTTCTCTAGAAAAGCACAATTCCTTGTAACCTGGAATTCCTGAGCTGCTTTGTATAAGTTAATGCAAAGTGTTAGGTGATACGTATGTGAGAGGATTTGTGTTTGATATCTCAGAGACACGTGTTTGCAAGCTGCCAAACAATATTTATATTTTCTTAGACTTGCAGCATATTTATACGTTCCCAGACCTATATCAGCAGCTACCCTGTGCTTTGTATCTTGTGACGAAAAAAGGATGCTTTTCATATTTCCTTCTTCTGCAGTGTAGTGAATACTTTTGTAATGCAAGAGAGAAGATGCCTTTTTATTCCCTTGCTCCAGAATGACAAATATTGTCTGCTGCCCAGTTAGCTGCCTGTCTTATATTATTTTCCCATGCAGATGCTTTAGTCCCCAGACTCTCATTTCTTTTCATTTAGTACTTAAGGGTACAATTAACCTGATTTGGCCTAAATTTTGTGCTGTTTATCTTATAGACAACAGAATTTACTGAGAAATCCAGAAAAAATCCACAAAGGCATCAACAGAATTAATATATACTTTGGAGCAGAGGATAAAGGCAAAAAACTTTGTTTCTGTGAAGGTGCTCAGATACTGTAATGGTGTCTGATATCAGCCAGAACCAGTGAGGAAACTGGAGCACTTTGAATATGAAATATTTAAAAATAGTTTCATGACTACATAAATACCTTTGGAGTCAGAATTTAATTGAAACTTAAATTCTTTGAGAGTTATTAGTCATTAAAAAGAATGACCCTCTATTTAATTTTTAGATTTTAATCTCATATTCTTTTCTCTCCCATTAGCTCAGAAACAAGCTTCTTACTGCCCCTTAAGGCTTTCTATATAATTAAATATTCCTGAAACTTGAAATGCCAGCTATACTGGAAGAATATGAATCAGAGCAAAGCAAGGGTATTTACAACATTCTTCTATTGCGACTTTAGCACTTGGGCCCACTTTTAGTAACGGCAGAACATGAGTCATAGTTTTCTTGCAAGGATATAGGAATTTTTCTCATCAGCCTGGTACAGACATGAGTAGGTACTATGTGCCTATGGAGACACACAGCTCTTTGAGTTCACAAAGACAGTGCACATAATTCTGGAGGGGATTGTTAACAGCAGCCGAAAGGTAAAGCCCTCTAGGTCTGGAAAGACTGGACTAGAGCTTACCCTTGGTGAAATTTAGTGTGGCTGTGTGCCTGTGTATTGTTTTAAGGGCAACATAAGAATTATGAAGTCTTCAACTATAAAAGTCTTTACTTCTAAGTAGTGGATACTTTTTGAAAATGTACTAGATAAGTAGACCATGTGTTGGATATGCAGAAGTACTTCATCATCTAGGAATATGGGGATATAATATGGCAAACAATTTATCCCTCGCTCCTATGAAACCACCTGGAGGGCCCTGGTGGGACCAGGCAGCTTGGATGTTCTTTGGTGCTGTAAACTCATACAAGGTAATGTCTCTGGGCAGCTTGAATTCTCAAGCAAATTGCCTTCATTGACAGGTAGGCATGAAGCTGTCCCGAGGACTAATGAAATCCTAGGTTTAGGTACAGAAATAAGCAAGGAAACAAATCTCAGAAGTCAATAGACTCTAGATGAAAGATAAGCATGAATGAGAAACTGCTGTATAGTTCCTAGCTCTGCGAGCGGTCTCCTTGTCCAGTCCATTAATCTATATCAAATTTAATTTGGTGGGGCCATGAGCCTTGTGACCAACTATGTCCGAACAAGAAATGGCAGTCACAATAATCTACCTGTGAGTTATTTTTCTTTTTTTTTTTTTCCCCCAAATTCAATCATTTATCACTTTCCATGCCTCTTAGTTTTACTTTGGCATGTAAGACAAGGAGGAGGGTTATTTAGCGAAATCAGGTGACAATAGCTATCAACCTTATCCCACATAATTTTGTGTTCTACTGTTTGCACTTTGTGGAAAATCTGGGGATTTTGTTTGTTTTGTGATTGGATTTACTGACTGAAAAAAAAACAAAACAAAACAAAAAACAACAGCCAAACAAAATATTATGGAAATATTTTATTACTCTGTATGAAGCTTGTGATTTGCCTTGTAGCACTAAATTAAAAACAACATATTTTCAGCAGTGCATTCACTTGCTGCTACAGAAGTTTAATAAAGCACTTTGCCACCTGCCAATATCCAGAACAAAACCCCAACTAATGAGTTTGTATTGTTGATTTGAGTGAAGGGATTATTTTGAACAGTTTGAGCCATCAAGTTTGTACTGACTATTGTGATTATGGATTAAAATGCAGCTTCTGAGCTGTCCTGGATAAAACTGAAAGAGTTGCTGGCTCAGATGTGACCTGAGCACATCAGTGATTCTGTTAGCTAGAAAAGAACATTTGGACAATAAGATCACTTATTGTGACAGTTCCTTGATACCAAGCTAGTGGGCCATCTTTTTTGTACTTCGGAAGAGAGCTGGGGCCAAAATTGTTTCTCCATTTAAAATTTCCTGACAGACTGCATCTGTTTCTGTCAGATGAGCTCAGCAATGCAAGTTTTGTTACCTCTGTCTAAATGAAAGCATGTCCCTGCTTTGTCACCGTATGCTTGAGCTCTTTAATAATTGTATCTTGTTTCCTTTTTAATCGTGAAATCTTGAATTTTATTCAATTCAATATTAAAGAAAACTTATTCACCATAAGGAAAACTAAGTAATATTGTGTCTTGAAGTAAGAAAGACTGTATAATAGGAAAATTTATGAATATTTATATGAGAAAAAATGTTTACTGTGTAGAATGATATACTTGATAACCCAAAAGATTTCCTTTGAAACAAAAAATGGCCATATGCTAATTTCATATGTGACTGCATACTTCTGCCATCCTTTCTTTGATCCTTTTCTTTTCCCACATCAATGGCATTTATCTGATTCTCATTAATATATCATCATTCTTCTCAAATTGCTGTATGTTTATTCTGGCAACATCCATGTGAAGTAATAAAGTGCTGGTGCTTTCACTTTGCAAACTACAGATCGAAGTGCAAGTATTAATTGACATGCCCAGAACACATGTGTGAAAGCTGTGGCCAGGCAGAGGCTTGGAAGTAAGCCTTGCAGCTCCTGGACAAGCATCAGCTTGTAGTGCTGCATTATCTGCCTGCTCCTTGCTCTGCTTTACAACCTTGAGCACAGGGAATTCGTAGTAGAGCTCCACTATCTCAGTGCCAAGTACATCTAATCATATATCTAAACATAAGTAGTAGTGACTAGGCTCCAGGCGTGGGAGCTTCTCATCTAACTCAGGAAGTCTGTGTTGCGGGTCACCTCATCTGAGTTATTTGTCTTACCATCCCTCCAGTCCAGAGAACGAAGATAGTTCGAAGGTGCTTTTTGTCCAAGACAAGGTATATCACACTTCTGAAATAACTCTTTCACACTGTGGATGGTATCTGGATGCTTTGTGCAGCACAGAAGTTAGTTTACAGGAATTGGAAGTTGGATTATAGTTTCCAAGATGGTGCATGTGGTTGTTCAATCATTTCTCATCTCTCTATACTATCAGACTAAAAGGACAAAGTTGCTCCTAGAAAGATGTGCAAGCCGTAACTGAATGATCAGGTAGTGTGGGGCAGATTGCTCTAGCCCTTTGCTCAGCACAGGCTTTAGTACATGATAAACCCAAATCAGAAAATACACTAAGTGAATCATGGAAGGAGGTGAGGCAAACTTTAGCCAATGGCAGCTTGTTGTTTCTATCAAGTCGACAGTGCTATGGTTCAGAGCAGATCAACAGAATAAGAATCAGCATACTCTAACTTTTATTCAACTTTTCTAATTCATTTTGCCACATACCATGGCTAAAAGCAAAGTCCAAGGCCAAGTTTTGCTGCCACAGTTATTGACAGTTACAAAAAAGTAACAATTGAGCTAAATCTCGAATGTCTTACTTTAATTTCCCTCCACCTTGTCTTCCTCTTTGAAACATATGTGTGAATATATTTTTTTGCGGGAAAGAAGTATTTTAGACTTTCTTCTAATGTCTCATGAGCTAAGTAGCTCTGCTGATCATTGATTAAGAAAAGCAAACTTAATGAATTATACATTGGTTTGAGAGCATGGCTTTCAAAGAGGACTTTCTATGTAGGGTTGCCATGCTGCTCACCATGATTTCCCAGGAAGAAATATGCATGCATGCATTATGGAGATGGATTCCCAGTGTGTAGTAAGCCAGGCATATCAGGTTATTGTGCATTTGTTGACGTTTTCTGGCACATTCATGAACACATCCAACTCATTTTGCCTGCACCATGAAATTGATATGTAGGAGATGTCCCTCTGTCCTAGACTTGCTGGTGTCCACAGTCCAAAAATAGCTACTGCCACTACAGACAGGCTGCCAGATACCCAGGAATAGCTACTGTCCTCAGTTTCCACAAAAACAAAATTTCCAAGAGAAAGACAGCATGCCCAAGTTTATCCTCATTCCATGATTCTGAATAAATCATTTGATCTCATTGCCTACATGTCCACATTTTAGGTGAGGCAGTTACAGTGCACTTAGTGATACTGTGGGAATAAATAGTGTTGGTAAAGAGCTAAAATTCTCCTAGATAAGAATTTTCAGGAGATGTAATCCATGAAAACACATTTTAATTCATTTCAGCCATCTCTAAATTTTTAGTGAAAGTTGATGGGCTCTGAGGCAGCATGGAAGGGAACCCAAGACATCTTCGTTCTTCTGTATGGATATCCTGTTTTTTACACATTATACTGCTAAAACTACTAATCAGGCTTTTGTCTCTTCCCAACATAATGACACACATAGGAACAGGTCCAATTGGTATAGGAAAAGGGTTGAAACATCTGATTTAGGAGAATAAATGTTGACCACAGAGGCTTCATTTGCTCTTCTAGACAGTTCTTCAAAGCAAGCACACTGACTTGCTCAGATTTCTCATCTGTTCTTACAACTCCTTTGTTTAATTTAATCCTGGGGACATTGCTTTCTGTCCAACAGAGAACAGCTCCTCACCTTCCTAACCTCCAGCTATTCTTTCCTGACATAAATACTGGAGCATGAAGAGAAGAAAGTCTTTGCCCTTGAGAGTGTTTGCTCCTAGGCTGCCTTTGCCCCTCACTGCTTCATGTAAATCTAACTACATCTGAAGCTCCAGCTATATTTATAATTAAATGAAGGGATGTGACAGTAAAGAAAAATTGTGCTTTTTTTTTTTTTTTTTTTTAACATGATTTGTTTATAACTTAACATGGCACTTAATAAAAAAGCTGTATAAATCAGCTGATGTAAATAATCATTCCTTTATCAGGAAATTACATATGCCAAGTATTGGTTAGTGGAATGAGTCTTAATGAAATTCAGTCAAAAGCTGCAAATCTGAGAATGAACAGAGGCCTCTTAATAGAAGAAGGTTCTATTTATCCTGTAAGGTTCAGAGATTCAAACAATAAATAGTGATTTAATAGACTTTAAGTCAATCAAGATGATACAATAGTGTTAATTAGGCTTTTGTGTCTAATTCACAACTAGTTCTGTTGTCTACTTATTTATGTTCTAAAGTGGCCCTGATGAAATTTTTAATATTTCACCTAAGCTGAGGATTCATTTTTACGCTGGCTGGTAATTTTCTCGTATATAGCTTGAAATTGTACTCTAGATAATTTTGCATAGTAGTATATCTATGTGTCAGGATCATTGGCTGCTGTGTTGAATGGCTCTTCAGAGCTGACAACTGGATAATAGCTTTACTTTCAGCCAGCAGAGGAAGTCAAGAGCAAAAGTGTAGAGATAATGTGAATATAATTCATTATTCAAATATGCAAGTGATGAACTGAAAACAAAGAGGGAAGAGTAATAATGGTGTCATTATTTTTATTACTCTTGTTTTGCAAACGTAGCATGAAACATTAAAGTAGATCTTTGAGGGACTCTCAACTGTGCAGCGACAAATTTACTTTCTTAGCAATATTGATAAAAGAAAAGTAAAGCAGACAGGTTTTTGCAGAAGGTATGCTGCACTGTTAGTTGTACTATTAAATATTTTCTTGCTGCCTTTTTCTCTTTAAAATCCACATCATTACTTACTGCTTAGAAACCTGATCAGTGACTGGAAGAAAGTGCATTGTTGTTCTTGTGGCTCTTTTTACTTAAGACAATCTTCAAAGCTTTTAAAGCTTTGTAGCATGACTAACAAAGGCCAAATAGGCAGGTTATGTAAAGCTTTCCTTGAAAACAAGGAATTTGCATGTGATAGCAAAACTGTCTCCATGAAAGCACAGATACAGGTTTCAGTGGAGTAAGAAGCCAAAGAGCATCACTTTGATAACTGAAGTGTTTTTCTCTGCTACTTAACCTTCTTAAACTTTCATAGCATCTGCTTTACTTTTCCAATATGTATGTGGGAGTTAATTAAAAAAATCTTTTGTGCATTGTAATTTTTGAGTGTTTGTACAGTAACAAAGAGGTATTTTTGGAAGTAAAATGGAAGATGCTTTCTGCTCTGTTTACAGCAAGGGCAAGAATGTCCCCTGCAAACATCATGTCCTTTTTGCAAGGGGCAGCATGGCAAACACCCTTTTCTCCTGGCAGCCTTTGTGCTAGAGAAAAAGAAATAAAGTAGGATGGGAGCATGGACATCACATGAAGAAGGAATGGAGAGCAAGGCTGCACATCTGGAAGGGCACAGGTACAGGCTATGGCACTCCCTATCTCAGTTTAAAATCTCTTTGTAGCTGCTTATGCCTTCTGAAAGCCCTGTGGATTATTTTTATAGTAACTGCAATGTGTGCCTTAGTTGTTTATCATACTGCAATAGAGTGTATGGCACACAAGAAAACTGTCCAGACCTTACTGCAGATTTTGCATGCAGCTGTTATGGTGCTGTAACAGGCTTTCTGGCAGAGCTGGATTAAGTGCTATTCTGGAAGCATATGATTTGTGATAAGGAAGAAGGGTTGTTTCAGCATTAACCTTGCATTTCTAAAAGTTTGAAGGCAAGGCTGCCAAATCCTGGGAAGAAGCAAGTATCGTTTATCCAAATGCACAAATGGGAGACTGAGACACGGAAGAATTACAGATTGTGCTCAAGGTGAAAGCAGCAGCTTCTGGGGGAGACCATTCCCTACTGCCAATCCCATGTCATTTCCCTGAGACTGTCTTTTTCAGCTTCACAATGAATTTTTTTGCCTACTTAGCTAACAATCTATTGAAAACTAGTATTCAATTCTAAACAACTTATCATTTTCTTTGTATATGAATGAAGACATGAAATGCTATAATGACCAGTCACTTTATAACTAGTGACTTTATATATTATATAATATATATATTATATATACATTTATAACTATAATGACCACTCATTACTTTATAACTAGTAAAATATTACTAATTATAAGTATGCAAGCCTCAGAGGTTAATATTTTAATTGCTGATGGATCTGATTCTCTTCTGGCTTACATTAGAAGCGCAGGTAAACCCCACTGTTTTCTTATTTACATCAGCTTAATCTGTTGGAGAGTTGAAATTTAACTCCATTCATTATTATTTTTATTTTTCTTATCTTTACCTGATTTTACTTCTGCATCTTATGCCCAAACTTAAAGCAACATTTCTACCTCAGTCGTTGATACAGAGACCTGCTCACAAGCCTACATCCAAAGGGTTATTAGAGCTCTCCAGAGATGCAGTTTGGAAAAAGTCTGTATGAGGAAAGGACAAAGGCTGCAATTGTGAATTGTGAGTTTCAAGGGCAGCTCATTCCATTGCTTTTACAACCTTGAAAGAGTCACTTAGATCCTGATTCAGAAAACGATTTAAGCGTGTGCTCAACTTCACTGGGGCAGAAGCCTGTGCTTGCAGAAGCATGTGTTTAAGCACTGTCTTGAAAAAAAATATGGTTTCCTGTATCAGAGCTTTTAATCTCTCCATTCTCCAGTTCTCCATCTGTTAAAAAGAATTAACAGGTGGCAGAAAGGAAATGTTGTTATCTGTCTTCTGTTAGCTCTTTACGGCCTCTGACTGTGAGTGTGTAGAGCCACTACCCTAGTGAGCCCTCAGCCTCTTTTGGAGCAACTGTGTCATTCTGTAATGGGAACAAATAACTTATTCTGTTAGTCAACAAAAATATTATGAAATGCTGAGCTGCCTGGGAGAAGGAGTTTGAAGAACTGGGAAGGACTGCTGTTCTTTCTAGCAGAAACTAAGCATGGAGAAGACCCTGTGCATTGCATTTTAGTAGCAGAAATTCAGTGATTTCACTGTTCTCCCAGATCTGAATGGTTATTGGTGATGTAGAAGTCACACAGACAATACTCTTGTTGGACCACGTCAGAAAAGAGTGGGAAGACTGAAGACAGCAGCCAATGTTGCCTAATTCAACACACTCCGTTCAGCAAATATCAAAGTAGAGGAGAGTTGACCTAAAGAGAGCAGTTGCTTTGAGATCCTAGGTCTGAGAATGGTAATCTGGAGTTTGAGAAAGTTGGCCTGAGATGCAGAAGTGAAAACAGCCAAGTTTGTGGTCCTTTACTTTATCCCTCCATCCTTGATCAAGCCAAACACAGAAAAGGGTCATATTTGGATGCCACTCCCATGCTGGGCTCTCTGGCATGGAAAAACTCACAGTGCAAATCTTCTTTATTATTACTATTATTGTTATTAGTTATTTGCATTGTGCTATGAGGATCCCATATGCAATACAAGTAGAGTAAAAAAAATGTCTTGCTGTATGTAGTTATAATCTAATTAGATGAAACAATTAAAAATGGGGAAAAGATATAAAAGTATTAACAAAGGGATAATTAACCAACATCTCATTAGCTCCAATATTTTTCCTTTTGTTTGGCTCTTGGAAATGTCTTCCTTCCTTATTTCTTAAATAATTTATTTTTAAATTAGCAAAATCATTTCAATTTTCACTTTGGCTCTGTGAAAACTGGAGAAACAGCCTCTTATTAGAAATGTATTAATTAACATGATAATAAATATGATTTTACTTCATGGATAAAGGCGGCCCTCTTTTCTAAAAGAGTGAGAAAGACGTCAAACACTGCTTCGCATGCTGAGGAACAGTGGAATTGATCAAAGCCAGACCCAGGCCATCCCAGGGCCTTGCTGGGAAGCTGTCCATCCCACCAAAGTCAGTTTTCCTTTCCGTGACATTTCTTGCAGCCCAGAGTCACTAGCTGGGTAATTCTGAGGGCTGCAGTTCATTATTTTGCCTACGAGCTGCCCCTTTGGAGCCCTGTGTGCTGCAGCTGCCTGCCTTCCAGCATGCAAACCAGGCAATTAAAGGGAGCTCGGGTATGTCTACAAAAGCTAAAGTCAAAACTCTGACTGAAGGTTCACATAGTTAGCCTAGCCTGTGCTTAACACCGTGTTATTTATTCCCATGCTTTTCACGGTCAGCTTGGTTGTTTATCTGGTTGTTTTACTCACTGTTTTCTTGGGAAATTCCTGCTCCTCTGAAGGTCACTTGGGGTTCTGACAAGAGACACAGCACAGGTGGAGCCTCAGCCCCTCTCCAGTCCTATGTAAGCCCTTCTTTGCTGATATGGAAGGCAGAAATGACAAAATGCAGAAGGAGAGGTATAAGCAGTGGGTGTTCCTGAGTCCAACAAGCCCTACGAAGCTGTGCATTGCCAAACACTTGCCCTCTCTCTGCTGGATTCTTGACTAACTTCTGCACAGGAGTGGTAAGAAAAGTAAAGAGGGGGAGAGTGTGATATGTGAGTTATTTTCACAAGTTAGGGATGACCCCATAACTCATAAGTGGTGGAGCGGAGCCTGCAGAAAGGAATTTCAGTCCACCACTGACTGTGCTCATTTAATTTATTGCTTGATGCGTATTTCTCATCATCAGTGATGAGAAAGCTGGTTTTCTGTTTGAAGCTGATGCTTTCACTTGCTTGTTCCCAGGGAAGAGGCAGTCTCCTTCCCCCTTTTTCCCATGAGTGCAAGATATGTCTTTGGGTAACGTGTTTTCAGGTGAGCTCTATGTGTGCTGCGTCGTCAGCTCCATGCAGCATCATAGATAAACTTCTCAGTGATAAAGCAAATTGACAGGAATGTGTGCGACATGGCATCTGACTATCAGATGTTAGAGGAATGCAGAAGACATACCATCGTGAGGCATATAATTCAGTATGTGTGTGTGTGTCTGTATATATAGAACTAACAATTTATATTCTAATCATCACAATGCAATCACACTGCGAGTGCATTTTTGTTATTAATACTTACTCTTTGATGCATAAACAATCCCATTTGAAATTCCTGGTACCAACTGTGCTAATCTTTCACTGGAAAAACTTATTTGCAGAGGAGGAAGAATGAAAGGTAGGTAAGCGAAATGTATTTCAGCTGTTCAAAGTAACTGCAAAACTATCAGCATTAATGGTAAAAATATTTAATGAGTATTGCACCAGGCAGCAACAAAAGTAGTGAGATACAGAATTGCATTTGTTCTGTCACAGACATGACTGACATTTAATTATTGTCTATTTTTGTGCTGATAATCTCATTCTTATCTTTTGTTGTTAAATCCTTTAGAACCCCAAGAAAAATGAGATCAAGTGACAAAAATAAGATAATGAAAATTATATCTGGTAGGTAAGAGATGATTCAGGAGAGTAGGTTATTTTATGGGGGTGTATAAGCTCTATAAGTGATTGTGAATTAAATGTGTTGAGCTCACAGAAAATCTTTGGAAAAGAATGCCTGCTTGCAAGCTTAGCTGACTTCTTGGTTTCCATTGTGCAGTGCATGCCATATACAGTGATATAAGCTGTCTAAAAACCTCAAAAGGTGGTCAACCCAAGTCTTGCTGGGAAAAAAATGTATCCAGCACGTTTCTCTTTTGCCAGTTTGTTCCCTTTGTGCTGTTGTGAAGCTTTTTGAAACTAGTTTGTCGCAGTGACTGTAAAATCAGGACCTATTTTTATCATTCTTAGCTTTCAGCCATGAGAAATCTTCCCAGTCTTTTGCCAAAAACTATATTGACTGCACAACCCTATCCAAGCTTTTGAGTTGCTGTATATGTCTGTTTGCAATATGTAACAGGAAAACGCTTGTAGCTGAAGTTTTAAATGAGATAGGAATTCTGTTGCAAAAATTAGATCACTTGTTATCAGAACAATGAGCTCTGCTAAGGGAAAGTCAAAACACCATTTATTGGTCTTTTCCCAGATAACCTGTTAAATTTGATGAAAAATGACTTTGCAAGTTATATGGTGGTGAAAACAACAACAAGAGTTTAATTTTCTTTCCTGCCAACCTCTGAATGATGTAGTGGAAATCTGGAACGTGCATGCTAAGGAAAAATGCTGACAAACAAAAGTGCCTAACTTATAAGCGTGCTAATTTCATAGAATAGGAATATGACTTATCTGAGCAAGCCTGGGATGACCACTTCAGAGTCTGTGCTTCTGCCAGCATTTCTGCCAGCTATTGCACATGTGGGCTTTTTAAGTATTTGATGACAAAAATGTAACCAGTGCATAAACTTGGGAAGCTCTTTTCCCTCCTGTTGTAGGGATGTCTGAAATCTCATGAAGCAACTCTGAACTGGGAAATGGAGTTTATTCCCAATTCCATTACCCCCTGTCCATATAACTACAAGCATAGGTCTTGAATATTCTGTCCAATAGTTTCTGATTTGGAAAATGATATCCATCACAGTGATAAAGTGTTTTGCAGATCCTGGATGAAAAATGGTGTGTGCATTCAAACAGCTGTTGTCTCTAGAACTTGTTTTTGAAGTATCATCAAGATACCTCTACTTGTACTAGAGGTGATTATTTACTGTGAAAGGTAGATGTCACCAGCTATCAGACACACTGTATTTTCCATATCTTCCTGTAGCTTCTTCCATAATTAGAATTGTTCATTTTATGAAAATCAGTGCCATAGAATCACAGTATCTTTAAGTTGGAAAAGATCTCTAAAATCATCTAGTCCAACCATCGCTCCCCTCCTCCCCCCACCATGCCACTGAACACATCCCTCAGTGCCACATCTCCATGGTTCTTGAACACCTCCAGGGATGGTGATTCCACCACCTCTCTGGGCAGCTGTGCTGCTGTGTCACCACTCTTTCACAGAATGCTTTTTTCCTAATAACCAATCTGAACCTTCCCTGGCACAACTGAAGGCCATCACCTCTCATTCTAAACTTTATTTCTAGAAAGAGTAACGAGAGCTGAATCTGTTAGCTGCTCTTCAGAAGGTGAATATGCAACATTTGAGGAATTCCCTTCACTTTCTTTTCTAGCTCTCCTAGATAGATAGCCTTCCTTGTATGGGGACTCCTGTGATACACTGCAGATCTCCTTTCTCTCCTTCACAATGGGCACCAGGCAGGGTTCTGGTATGTGTGGTCAGTCTGCACCAGGCAGTCAAGAGCTTCTAGATGAAATGCTTAAAACTTTTTTGAGGCACGCAAAGCTTCATATAAATAGATAGATTTGGACTAGTATAAATGTTCATTATCAACATACCACCATCAGGCAATATTTAGAGATGTGATTTGGTAATCTATTAATATTTGTATGTTTACAAGTGCTAATATAACCTACATCAGCTGTGGTCTTGACAGAAGCTTGTTCCACTTTGCCATTTCCACATACAAAGGTCTAAATCTGAAAATTTGCATCCTTGATTTGGTGCACCAGAGTCCCCCTGAAGAATTTCTAGCTTTCTGACTTGAAAATGGCAAAGAATAGCATTTAAGTTGTGTCTTGGTCTTATGCTTCTTTAGGTTGAGTTTCTTCTATCAGCCTTTCTGTTAGTGATAGAGAGAATTTAATCTGCCTCCTTGCTGCCTGACAAATCTAAGTAAGCAGTTGGGCCTGTTTGTATCTTCTGCTACATTTGTATTTATACATTACACTGTGTATCATTCCTGGTAGGAGAGAGGGGAATCAAACCTTTTAGTTTGATTACACTCACTAGATGGAAACCTTCTTGAAAAATACGGAGACTACAACTGCAGTTTTAAAATAATTCACGTATTTTCATCTACAGTGTTACTAACCTTCATTGCAGCCCTGGACTGAATTAATAATGTTCTTTTCAAAATTCAGTGCAAACAGCAGCTGCAACAGTTGCTAACTGATTTGGGAATCTTTGAACATCCAGCTTCAGGCTGCAAAGTCACTGATAAGATTCAGAAGAAACAATCAGTGCTTGGTGAAAAAAGTGTTGTCCTGTTGTTATACAGACCTTTTTGCAGGGGCAAAAGAGTGATGTATAAACACTGTCAATCTAAATTCATATGTTAAAAAAAAAAAAAAAAAAAAAAGAAGAAAAATTGTACCCATTTAGATCATGACTTGGATCTAGAATCTATTGACCTTGCATGATACCCCCAGTAATCTTTCTCTTGATACCAGTGCCCTTTGAAGCTGTTATTTGACCAGTATCAAAGCAAGTATTCTTATATTATTTATACTGAATGGTTGATTGTGAATTTCAGTCCTTAAGATAAAATCTTAAATCTGTATTCTGTTCATAGTGGGGGGATAATGATTATAGTGCATAGATGCAGTCAAAACAATTTCCCAAAGATTATATGCTCATTTGGAAAAGCAGAGTCTGTCACAGACCATCTGCAGATAGTAAAGTGTCATGAAGACAGATTTAATGGCTTGGTGGTTGTTCCCAGGGAGCTCCTTCTTCACAGAAATGGTAGCATGAGAAAAAGTGCTCAGATAATTGCTGGAAGACTGAAGAATGAACATTTGTACCAGGATCAGAGCACTGGCAGAAGCAGATGTTTCAGAGCAGGAGAGGTGACGACTGGGCTGCAGGACTTGGCCAGAGAAGAGGGCACGTTATTCAGCAGTCATCAGAGCCGAAGGGACTGAATTTGCTTTACTAGACATCAGTGCAAAAAATGAGCCACGACGATGGGTTACAGCTTGCTCTTGTGAGAATCTTTGACACATATGGTTCCCTACAACAAGCTATTTCTGCTTGTTGTAACACAGAAGTGGGGAAAGATTAATGGAAGCAAGCAGTTTAAATATTTCCCAATATCTAGATAAAGGCTGCAGACAAAAACCTGTATCATGCATCTCTGCATCTTCAGTCTCACAGATGATGACACAGTGGCTTGGCAGGCAACTCTCAGGCTGCATTTTTGCTTCAGATGCTGGAAAACACCCATTGCCTAGGTCCAAAGCTGGTCCTAAGTCCAGTGACCACTGTCCATTTCATCTGCTGGTATTCTTTCCCTCTTTCTCAATACCCTCTGTAGCTGGCATCTCAGTAATGCTGCTTTTCTCAGCTTGTTCTGTTGAACATTCTTGGATTATACTTCTAAGCATTATACATGTGGCCTAACCAGTAAGCCAGGTAAGCCATGGCTTGGGGAAGAGCCGTGACAACTGGCAAAATAAAGAGAAAAGGAATATCTCACAGGATGTTACATGGCTGCCTTTTTTTTTTTAACAGTGCTCCCATCGTTTTACATTTATGTTTTATTTACATAGCTCTTATTTGAGCTTAGCACAACGAGGGAGTCTCTGGAGTTTGGTTGGAGCCATAATGATATGCACAAAGAAAGAAAAAAAATCAATGTACGCTCCTCACTACTTACTCTTATAGTAGCTGTTATAGAAGCAGAGAGCTTTGCACTGTCAGGCAGCTAAGTTCAGCCTCAGGGGGAGCAGAAAGCAGCATTTGAAAGCACAGGTGGAAATACGTCTGCTTGGTAGAACTGTTATGTGTCTGCAAAGTGTTTGTTCTGAGGAACGCAGTATTTCTGCATGTGTTACATATTAAGGAAAAGTTTTCCAATCTGGAGCCCCTGAAGCCTTAATGCCTTAGACTGTAACCCAAAGATCTGATCTGAGAAATGTAGTCCTCTGTTACAGGCTTTGAGTGAGCCTGAAAACTGGTATGGTCAGATATGGCCACAGGGAGGTCAGTGCTGCCTGCTGGGGCCAGGGTCTAACCTGAAATTAGAGCTTTTCAGTCAGCCCAGCCCCAATAAAGATGCTTTAGTGTGTGTTTGGGAAAGCAGAGGAGGGGAGTAAACATATGAGCAAGTTCAAAGTTTGAATGACTTTCCTATCTCTTCTTATAAATAAGGGACAGATTTTTCTCATTCAGTCCAGGCTTATGAGAATATCACCGACACGAAAACAGACAGGCATATTATTTCACTCTCTATTGTTCCATATTCCACTGAATATGTAAAATGAAAAACAGGTGATTGAAGTGCATGTGTGTGTGTGCTTTTTTTTTTTTCTTTTTTTTTTTCCTTTTTGGGGGCAAAGAAACTTTTGATCTTCAGTCTGTACAGAAGCATCCCAACTTTAAAAAAGAGCACTGTCAGATTTATTATAGCACTGAAAAGAACAGATATTATGCTTACCATTACTCAGTGACCTCTTTAGGTTTGCCATCACGGTCTACGATTTATTGCCTTCTGTGTTTTAAATGCAAAAGGATATGTCCTGTTAATATTTCTGGGTCTGCTGCGAACCAATGACTTCCTGTTTGCTAGCAACACAGGTAAAGAAGACGCAAACCACAAGTGCCAACACTATGTAATTTTTTTTGGTCCTGAGTCCTTAATTTCTCAGTCATCCAATGTGTTCTGTCAAAATGCAGCCTGAAAGTCTAGACCAAGAGATATCTATGATAGAAAGTGTACATCAGTATTTCAAGTCCTCTAAATTTATTCTAGCCATTTGACAGTTGCTTGGAGATACAATCTCAATTTTTTTGCAGTAGCCCCTTCAAGTGGATATTTATGGCAGATACAACTGTAATTATTTACCTGTAACAAAGTCCAGGTCTGCCTGCTCCAGGTGATACAGACAACAGAAGGACACAGAGAAAATATTAATCTTCCTTCTGTCTAGATTTTGACCTTTTGCACCCAGCTTTTAGCTCATTATGGAAATAGTGCCGTGTTTATTTGTTGTTGTTGTTGTTGTTTACCATTTTTGCTTTCTTACTCCATGAGTGCATCAGTTATCAATATCAGTGACTAAATTGCAGTTGACAGGCAGAGTTCCCCAGACTTACGTTTTGCCTCTTACAGACTTGCCTTATAAAATGCTGAAGTCACGCGGGACCATTCATGCGAGTTACAGTGACTTCTGAGTGAGAAAGTTGCACGTTTTGGGACACGGAGTTTTGACGAGCGTAACTCCGATTTACATAGAAATAGTTTATTTGAATAAAAAGGAGAATAACAGAGAAAATAACTGAGCCACCAAAAATAAAAATAAAAATGGGAATCAGTACCTCATTTTGGTAAAGATGCTAACGCTGTGCATGCTTTTAAAGGGATAAATAGTTCAGTTTCAGCTGGGGCTATTCAGGCTCTCAGGAATGTGCTGAAGAAACTGCATGACTCAGAACCACAGCCACTAGTAGTGTATGTACATATATTTTCAATGCAACAGCAGTAAAACAGAATACTTTGTCCTCTGCATAATGTGGAGCAATAAGAGAATAATAAGAGCAACAAATTCTCATTTGCTTTTATTCCTTCGGTAGAAACACAGAGTGTTTGAATTGGCCGTGTTCCCATCGCGCTCATGTTGTTTGGTAGGCAGAAAGCCCCAGCTGGGCTCAGTGCCATCTTGATGTGCCTCCACGTGGCTTGGCAGGGCCAGGCACCCAGCACTGCTCACAGAGTGCTCTGCCCAGGGTTTCCAGCACCGTGTGTTAAATGCACCACACCAAATCTCCCATATGAATCATTTCATAACATGGCAGCTATCGAAAACAGTAATTGCAAAAGCATTGCTAAGAAGAGGTTTTAATTACAAGCCGTATTTTTTCCTTCATGTGTGTCAACTGAAAATGTATTTCTTTTCACTGGTGAGCTGTTGGTTGTTGTTTTTTAATGTGAAATCGTTTCACCTTTGGCCTGCTTACAGTTAATTAAGTTCTGATGTGTTTTTCTGTATTATCTGTAATTTGATCAGCCCCCTTTACATAATTTCTAATAATTTGCATTCTCATATTTTTCCGTGAAAGTTCAGTGATACTGACAGAATAAATCATATGAAAGCTTACTAAGAACTTGTACCACTGAGGTCAGTAATTCAAGTGCAGTTGAACACTCAAGTTACATTTGAAACGTGAAAATATTCATGTGAACAATAATATGTTGTAATTCTGTCTAAAATCACTGTTCAGATACATTCAGCCTAATCTTTGGGTTTTGTCTGTATCTACTACATCTTTCTTTAGTTGTATTTCTCAGATCCTTACACCTTCTTGCATCTACTTACTTTTGGAAGCAAGAAAACAGAAGGCAACGCAGTTGCTTGATGGATGAGTTGTGTCCGTTACTCCATTACACCACATCCTTTAGAAGGAACTGCCACTTTTTTCTTTTTTTTCTCCCCCTTTTTACAATGGGATTCTTCAAAGTTCTTGATAATGTGTAATACATTCACCATCCACTAGGTTCGGTGCAGGACTACTGAGAACTGAGTCCTCTGCTGCTTACTTCACTGAAAATGTCATTTAGAATAAAAAGAAGCTTTCTTACAGCAAAGACTTTTAACGCACAGTAGTCTCAAGGCATATAGGTTTATATTTATGTAAGTTTGCAAAGAAACTTGTTCCTGTCAATATTCAGTACGTGCAGCTTTCAGAGTGGTGCTTTTCATTGCATCTGCTGTCATCGTGTCTTACAAATGGAAACTGGGCTATTTTCCAGTAAAAGGCCCTGCTCCCCACAGCTCCAATAACCTGCTCAGGACTTTAGATGAGCAGGACTTTTGTGGCTGCCCAACATGGGATTTGCAGGAATTGCAGATGTGGCCCTGTAATGAAGTCACCAAACTGAGCTGCTTTGCAGAAGTCATACCAGTCTGCAACGGGGTTTTGGAAACCCCACTGTCTTTCCCACCATTGTTACAAGCCACCAATCTGCATGACTCCCACATCTGTGTGTGTGATATTTGCTCCTCAGTGCACTTAGAAAAATAAACACATTTGATTCCAGTGCCTTGGCTATCAAACATAATGGCTCTCCTGAGCGCAGAGGATGATGATCCAGTGCAGGCAGTGTTCCCATACTGTGATCACCCCTATATTACCAGCTGCAGTGTGATATGGAATTTCATTCCGTTTCTGGTATGCAGCTTCAATTCTTGAAAGCTATGATGAGATGTTCATCTTTGCTGAACTCGTTTCAGCAATGTGTCCACTGCTTTGAACAATTTGACACACAGCGATGCTTTTTACAAGTTGATTTTTGTTGCTTTCTTTTGGTTGACATGATTCACTTGTCAGACTACGTACTCAGGTTTTCATCACCTCTTCCCTAGTGGAGATTGCATATCTTCATTTTGGCAGCTTCTGGATTCCATCTCAAAATGTAACTTCTGTACTTCGTTCCTTCAGTGCAGGAATCTCCAGAGATGATTTTTATTGCTGTTGTGGTGGGGGGAGGTTAGTGATTTGGCAACAGCCTTGCAGCTGTGACCCAAAACTTCCTATTTTGCTCTTTATTTTTATAATAATGTGTATTATTATAGTATCCAGAAGCCCAGTTTCCAGTTGTAAGACATGATGACAGCAGATGCAATGAAAAGCACCACTCTGAAAGCTGCACGTACTGAATATTGACAGGAACAAGTTTCTTTGCAAACTTACATACAGCTTGTTAAAAAACACTAAAGTAAAAAAAAAAAAAAAGTACTTATTTAAAGTGAATGTGAGACAGTTGGTATCTAAGTCTACAGGTTGTGGGTGGCATCAGGAAACTAGAGGAAATTTGGTGATTCATTTGATCTCACATTTTTTGATTTAGTGCAAAAGAAATTGTTGAACATACCTCAAAAGCAAAGCAAAAGCAGAATTTGACTGCATTTTCATGATCCTGAATTGTATGTGGACTGATGGAAATATGGGCTGAAGTGCCATTAGGGTTTATTCCTCTAAGTATCATATCAGATAGAATTTAATCCCATTATTCTTCCATTGAAACCAGTCACTTGAGCCTGATGAACACAGTTGTTTTTTTTTGTAAATTTTTGCAGGAAGGAACAGAGTTTTGTTTTGTAGACATTAAGAAATGTAGAATCCCTCAGTTCTCCTGGCTCTCACTGACAGGAAGATTTGCCTGTTTATCTTTCTTTTTATAATACCAATTAAGATAAAAGTTAATATAAAGATCAGTTAATCACTGATCTTTCATATGTCTTTCTATGGTAAATTATGAATCCTGAGATTCCCAGATATTTTAGATATTACAATTAAATGATTAGATAATCGTCAAAAAATATAGTCTGCCATCCAGCATTTTTTTCCAGGCTTTGAATACTTTCTCATACTCCTTCTATAATCAGTTTATTTTCCAGAATCCTTTGAAAAATGTGGGCACCAGAGCTCAAGGCTCTAGAGACACAAGGCAGTATTTCATAGGTGATATTGCAATATCTTTCTCATAAAAGAGTTTTACTGCTGCATTTAAGAAATCAAGTCACTGTAAAGAGGCACACCCCTCCCTCTGTATGAGTTAGCTTATTCACCCAAAGATTGCCCTAGCCCTCTCTGCCACAGGATTGAGTTAGAAGCTCAGGTTGAACTCCTTATGTGTTATTTATTACCCAAGAAACTTCTCAGGATCTCCACTTTCCCCAGCACAGGTCCCTATTACTGCAAGCACAGCCTTTATTTCTTGTCCTCAAATCTCTGTCTTTGGTTCTGTTGATGTCTGTTTTGTTGGGATTTCCTAGTTTGTGTGATTCTTTCCAGTGACTACCTTCTCATTAACATTTTCTATTCCACCAATCATTGCATAATCTATGCAGTTCATTGGCAAATAGTTTTTGCTTCTATTTTCACTACCTCAATGAAAAGAGGATACAATTAATACTAGAATGGATTCATGTGAAACCCAATAAAATAATCTTGTTTGGTGGTAGCTAAGTATTATTTCTTAGAATTTAATTAGAATTAAATATGAATTTAATTAGAATTAAATATGTCTTCCTTTCTAAGTCAGAGAAAATCAGTGATCTACTGTGCTCAACTTCTAGTCCTTCCAGGTGCTGCTACTGAGAGATTCCTCTCAGCGATTTTATCGTATATAGCATAAGAGCATGCTATATGCTTTTGTTGCCAATGAGACGTGAGATGTTTATTCAACAATTTCAGGTGAATTTAGTAATCCCCAGTTGCAGCAAGTTCCCTGGAAGGATCGCATTGCATCAGGAGGTATTTCCTGCTATGAGTCAGACATATCTCTTAGACAGCATGAGCACGCTATGCTCTGGTGTTAAGAGGATGTGCCATTTTTACAGCTGTAGAAGGAATTTGTTTTTTGAACCTCAACTTGCTATAATGAACTTACTTGAATATGTCCTGGTGAACTCTATCACATAATCAAATTATAACAGCAGTTATCATAAACAGCATACCCTGATTTTCTATGTCAGCCAACTCCTCCTGTGGTTGAGGCAAGTCCTTTTTGAGTTTATAATGCAGTGTTTTGTTCAGAGAAGGGGTCTGTGCAGAATGAATCTCAGCACTAGACCTTGTAGTCATGGCACGTGCATGATCAGGTCTGGAAAGTGTCAGGCAGGACACCAAGTTACTAAGTCACATTCAGGACATGCCCACCATCCTCCACAAACTCAGGGACATCCAAAGTTTGGTAGGTTTGATGCAGGCTTATCTTTATTATTAATGTTACTGTGGGAGATTTTTATCTCTATATTACATGGTTTATCCTCTACTAATACAGTGTCCTCCCACATACTCTTTAAAATTCATAGTGACAAAAAGTCTCCTGTAGTCTTCATCACATCATCCTAACCATCCATAGAAATCTACTTTCTTTAGGACTTTATCTGGTTATAATTATTATCATATGGTCGTTCATTTCTTTTATTTTTCTCTGGGTGTATTTATTATTTGTTTCTTTCAACTCTTTTGTTGTGCAGTTATGCAGAGGAAGAAAAAGAGGTCTTGAACTGTGGACTGTAGAACAGACATGCTGAAATAATGAACCATCTCAATCAGGCAGGAGTTCATAATGGTGGAACAGGGAAAGGAATCTGAATTTTTATCTCAAGTCCTGGAGCTGTGATGAGAATGACTCACTATAGTTTGGGTCAGTAGACATGGGCTGGTTGTGTAATGATTGTTTTCTTTTTTTTCTCTCTAAAAGATTTCCATGCGTTTCATCAAAACAGTGGATTTTTAGCTGGCCCACCTAATATTGTCACATGAAGCGTTTGTGCCAAATAGATGCGTAAAGTGGGATAAGCCACAGGCAAAAAATCCAAGTGGGGAGCAACTGGCCATATATATACAGTCTTGCCTTCTGAAAAGGCGTACAGCACAACCTTGAGGGAAAACAAATAGAGAGAAAGAGAAAACAACTATTTGGCTTTATCAGATACCTGTTTTAGTTGGTATGGACTATTAACAGTAACAAACTGAAGGAAAAGGGAAGCTTAGGCAAATAAGCTGAAAATGTGGAGATAGTTCATTAATGATCACAAGAGAAGCCCAGTCTTCTCTGTGCCACATAAAGTGCCATAGAGAGGGCTTTGGGCTTTTTCTCATGGGTACTGTAATATTTTTAAGTAGCTGTGCCTACTTTGCTTATATATTACCTCTTTTCACATTTAACATCTATGATGTTCAGATTTGCAGAGGCGTCTGACATTTCTCTGGTCAAAACCCAGCTACTGTCCTCGTGCTGTGCTATGAGCTTCACATTCAAAGCCAGAATCAGGCCTGAAATTGCTCCTTAGAGAATAATGGAGTAGCTGAGTCAGGATTAGGATAGGTTTTGTTGCTTTTTGTTCCGATAAAGATTTTTGTTATGCAAACAGCGTGAAAGAGTCTGAGGCTGATTGTCTCTACCTTTAATTGCTTAGGCTAATGAAAAACCAACCCTGAACCAGTACATTAGTCAAGATATTTGATGGTTTCAATCTGGTTCTAAAGAATATTTAAAATCCTTGGCTAAAAACCACTGGAATCAAACAGGTTTCCTTGATGAAGACTTCTCTGGATTTTAGTCCAAATATAGCTTCCCAGCAAAGACCACAGGCACGCAGTTAAATTGCAGCATGGAAGCAGTTCTACAGGCATATTTTTGCCTTTACGAGAAGGGCAAAAAGAGTTGTTCACATGCTAATAATGAAAGTCTTACTTGTCTGGAGTGGCTTGAGAAGAGGGGTGGTTGGTTTTGTATTTGCTAAATCAAGACTTGATGCCATCTTTTTGAGGAACTCGTAGCAGAATTTGGCCTAATATATTCAAATGTTTCTTCCAAACATCTTCCAATTTCTTCATTTTTTTCCAGGAGCCCCTGTTGAAACTAGATAAAAGGATTCCAATTTTAATAGTTTATATTGGTATTGAATATTTACTGCAGGCAACTCAACAGATAGCCATCTCAGCAGAGAAAACCACTTTTCATGCAACGGATTACTAAAGTGGAAGAAAGAAAAAAGTTAGTGCAACTGTCCTTTCTAAAATTACCAACAAACTGGTAAAAAAATATAACAGACCAGTCTGTTGTTACGTATCAAAAGGAATAACAGAATTGTTCTCCATTAACAACTAGGAAATGGACTTAAACGTGCTCCTGTGCTAAAATGCTGCTCTGTGAAAAATGGCATTGTAGGGTGCTCCTTTGACTCAGATCAAATTTGCTCATTTTAATGATGAAAAGATTATTTTTCTACCCAGCAACTCTGCCAACTAATCCTGCATGTGAAAGTTGAGCTGCTCTCTGTCTGATTCACACTTCATCACCTGTAGGAAGGACTGGGCAGCTGGAGCAGACATTTGTTGATGATGGAAGAGAGTTCCGCTCCCTTTCCATTAGCTGGGCTGCACTATGCTAAGTACAGTAGTAAAACCATATTTTTATCAGGAAATTCAGTAGGTATGGCATAATTTAAATGAGTATCCACAATGAATGGGTCTGTTGAGTCAATATTTTACTAACTACAACTGCATGTTCATGCAAATACGAAGAGTAATGCTAGCAATGGGTATAAATGAACTGAAGTATCTAGACAACAGTTCTCTCAGTTCTCTTCTGAGCTCCAATATATGTACAGATAAATGGCACTGAAAGCAGTGGGAACCATCCTGTGTTCTGATTCGTGAAACAGATACGTAGTGACAACCAGGCAGTCACCTCCTGAAATCAGTCCACAATTAATTTCCACTGGAAAGGGTCCTACTGAGCTCACTCAGCCTGGGTCAGACCCCAAATGGAAGCAATTAATCATTAGACCAAGGGTCAGCTTTACAGCTGCGCAAGACTTAACTTTCACTCTAGCATTCAGGTTTTCCAGAATTTACCTTGTGCTGAGCTGGAAGCAAAAGGCTGGATTTCATTCAAGCTCAAGCACGTTTCTTTCATCACTTAGGCACAAACCACTTTCAGCACTTGGGCAAAAATTGTAGGGTGATAGGAAACTGATTACCAAGCTTTTCAGTGTATTGACTGGTGATCCTAACAATACACATACACAAGCCACATGAATCTGGGTTCAAGAAAATAAAGCTGAAACTGATGAAAAACTCTGAAGATAGGCTAAACTCTTCAAATTGCAGCTGGAATATAGCTGGAATAGCAAAGGAAGTGGATGTGATTGAGACCTTCACATTTAGGCAAGGATAGATCATTGAGATTTTGGAAAGGGTCCAGAGGAGGGCGACTAAGATGATCAGAGGGCTGGAGCACCTCCCCTATGAGGACAGGCTGAGGGAGTTGGGCTTGTTCAGCCTGGAGAAGAGAAGGCTGCAGGGTGACCTCATTGCAGCCTATCAATACCTGAAGGGAACCTACACCCAGGAGGGGAGTAAACTCTTCAAAAGGGCTGACAACAGCAGGACTAGGGGAAATGGATCCAAGTTGAAGGAGGGAAGATTTAGGTTGGATGTTAGGGGGAATTTCTTTACAAGGAGAGTGGTTAGGCCCTGGAATGGGCTGCCCAGGGAGGTTGTGGATGCCCTGTCCTTGGACGTGTTCAAGGCCAGATTGGACGGGGTCCTGGGCAACCTGGTTTGCTAGGCAGGGGGGTTGGAACTACATGATCCTTGAGGTCCCTTCCAACCCAGGTGATTCTGTGATTCTGTGATAAGGATCACGAAATAGATTACAGATGGATAACAGTTCTTTAATTTAAAGTTTAAATGATTAGACTGATCCCAGTCCAGACTTTGGTCCATAGCTTGTTTTTTAAATAGACCTGCATACTAGTTATAGGTTCTAACCTTGTTTTGATTTGTTCTCAAATATGCATTACTATATTTGCAAATATGTTGCTCCTTTCTGAATATTCCCAAGTATCACACAAAAGTAATACAAAAGAAAGAAAGAAAGAAAAATTAGGTATAGACACATCACATTTCATTGAAAGACAACTCAATTTTTTCAATTTTATAATATTTTACAGTAACACATATGGATACCAGCCACATGTGGAAATCCCTCATGCTGTACAAATTCCCTATGAGCTTACTGACTTTCTAAATTTCTGTAAGAATCCCACCAATTTTTGAACACTTCAACAACTTTCTCCAGATGAATAGACCTACATTCTAGAGTGACACAATTTATATGTGTGAAGTTACAGAAGGATTTAAGAGACCACAAGTTGAAATCTTCTATTGAAAAGGAGGAAAAGCAAATGGAAATACAAGCTACAATGGAAGAACACTATGCACTTGTTATTTACAGATGTCACTTGGGATATTTCCTCATGTTGTGGCTTAAGAGAATTTGCTTCTTTAAGGACGTGGACTCCAGAATAATGAGTCTACTTCAGCAATGAGTTTAATGTCTGCCTCATTCAAACACATGAGTTCATCCTAATGGCCTTTCTTTATGGTTTTGGTTTTTTTTCTTTTTTTTTTTCTTTTTTTTTTGGGGGGGGGGGGGGGTGGAGGGGAAAGGGGAGGAGGGTGTTCTTAGTTTTTTTTTTAAGCATTTTCCCATGCCAGTGTTTGGATGAACTGTATTTTCTACAGACTGGACACTGTCACTGTCACATTTTAGTTTAAGCAAAGCAACAGTGAACTTGATTCATAACACAGTTGTGGCTTGTACTACCTAATGTGTTCTTAAAAGACCAGGTTGAGGAATTTTTCTTTCCAAAATGCTGTATAAGATTTTTATCTTAACAGTGTCCCTTATAATCAAAGGCCTTGATTAGAGGCTCCTTCATGAAAGACCAGTAGCCTCTGCAATTAAACATATGATACTTCCGCTTCTGTTCCAGTTTAGATGTTTTTCCTTAGGAGACATCCTTATCTGATACTAGTTTGAAGAATAGCAACTTGTCATTGTTCTTCTCCCCCTTTGCACTCTCAGCAGTTCCTTTCCCCAGTCTCACTGCCCATTCATTGAAGGAGTTTTTGATAATACTTTATATGAGTCTCTGACTGACTATTTGGAAAAACATATGAAAACATGTTGATGTTTGTTTGACAATTAGAGGCACAAAAAGATAATCATCAAGAGGAAATGTCAAAGAATCACAGACTCTGAGCTAGCATGGAAACAATGTAAAGATGGTCTGGGGAGTATATCGAGCCCTTTTGGCATGGCTCAGTTGGCAAGTGACATTGCGTGAATCTGTACTATCTGCACAGGGGTACTTCAGTATATATGGGATTAGTCCTTATAGATGAGGACTGAATTTAGAGCCTATACAAAAGCAGTACAAATCCCATATGTGACAATGGGCAGGCTTTTAGAACCACTCCCAAGAGCAGCTAACAGCAAAACACTATGCATTGAGCCTGTGTGAGTTGCTTGGGATGGAGAAAAGAAAGAGGGAGAAGAGGAGAGAAAAAGGTGATTCACTCTATAAAAAGCCTGCAGCCTGATTTTATGTTTAGCAGAACTGGTGTTCATTTTGTTCTAAATGTTGATTGCTCTTATTGGAGAATGGATGCAATGCTGTTGTCCTACCAGGCTTTGTCTTCAGATAAGTTAAGGGCATATAAATGTATATATTAATCAATATAGATGTGTGTATGTGTGTATAAAGAGACCTAGCCACTGCTGGAAAATTATTCACTGGGCTTAGTGATGCAGACTCACAGAGGCATCTAGTGCAGCAAAGTCTGTACTTCTCTTTGTCTTTGGGGAAACCTAGAGATTTCAATACTAATCTGTAAAATTTAGCTCTTAGGTGTCAGAGAATCTGTTTCTGCCATAGCTGCACAGTACTCTGGGCTGGCTGAGATACCTGGAGCTGACGGTGCCTGAGTTTGTACAGCTGACAAGTGCTGAAATCATATTGTCAGCAAAAACCCCCAGTGCTGTGTTTTGCTCTTCCGTTTGTCTCAGTGAGGCTCACCATGAACATCACAGTTTGCTGCAGAGCTGTCAGCTGGTGAGGCACCCAGACAGTATGCTAATAGTAAAGTTTAAAAAACTGCTAAGCAAACCAAAACTAAATTCTCTGTGTAACTGGACTAATGGAAGAGGCAGCCCTGTGGATTCATTGAATTCAACAGCTGCACTTTCATTGACCGAGTGGAGCCAGAATTGCACTGCAATGCAGGGCTGGCCCCTTAATTATACTGGTTGTTGTAAACCAAGTTCTGACTTGCATGCAGATTCCTGCAGTGATATGGAATAGGGATGCACCCATACAGTGTTCGTAGCAGGATATGGCCCAGAATTTCTGCACATTTTTCTAATGCAAGATTAGTAGCCTGGAGCTGACTGAGCAAACACAGACCAGGAGATGCATCTGCCTGGCCCACATCTTTGCACTAGTTTGGCTATAACAGCTGTAGGCACTAGTGGGAGGAAAATAGGCATACTGGTGACCAGCCACGTGGAGCTGCTCCCACTGCCTCTACACAGCCTGGGAACATGGTTTCAAATCCTGCATCAAACTTCAGAACAATGATCATTTCCATTACTGATTTAAAATATCTGATGGCAATTTATTTGCAAAGAATGATGATGCAACATGTCTGTATTTCAGAAATGGTGGTCAGTGTCCAAGTTCAGAGAAAGAGAAAATGACAGCAGACACGAAAGAAAATCTGTTTTGATTATGACATTCATTAAGCCTCCTTGGTTCAGAGTGTCCAGTATCTACACTGCTAAACGTAATGATCATGAGTGAAACCTCTTTCCCTGACCCACAATAAACTGCATTTTGAGGAAGATGAATTCCTTTGTCTTTCCTATCTTGGTCAAAAGGATCATATCAACCTCTTTTGCAGAAGTTCAACAAAGGAAATGGCACATTTTACATAAAATAAAATAAAAAACGTGTAAGGCCTGTTTTATGGTCTTTTGGTAAAAATCAGCCTGAAAAGATGCAGTAAATTTCTACCAACATAAGCCAGAGGGATTTTTTTAAGAACAGCCATTGTTAAATCTTCATTTTTCAGTAGACCATTAAATATCTTGCAAAATACAACTTCCAACTTCTACATTGTTGAACCAATGACTTTTACAAGTCTAAACTGGCTGTCTCTTCTTTGCATTGGTAACTTGCTACTCACAGGAGTACTTTTACTTGAGGTGCATTAGTAGCTGTTTGTCGTGGCAGTTTGAGAGTCGTGATCAGCTCCAGGAAGGAGAGTAGCCTGTCCGAGAACAAATGAGGGAATTTAGCAATATGTATAAGTCCTTCCCATGCTGCCTACTGAAACAAGCAGATCTATAGTCAATTTATTGAGCATAAATTACTGCCAACCTTCGCTAAAATAATTTATACTCCTGAGCCACTTCAGACAGGAAGGCAATAGGGAACTGTCAGGATACATGAGGTTTTATATAGAGATGAACGAATAGCTCATTATTCAAAGTCAAATGATATTCATATTTAGGGGTCAGAGAATTTGGGAAATGTTTAGACCCTCACCTGAGATTACTGTATGAATCTTCTTTCCCCTTAAGTTCTTCTCAAAATAAGTACTGGCTTTTCCAATCCTACCACTTAACCAGAATAGTTAACTCAAGCAACTGTTGGATGGGGAAAAATTTTAACAGTAAAGCAGAAGAAAAATGAACAGAGGGACTCAATGGTGTAGGATTAAGGAAATGAGTGAAAAGAAGATGGGAAAAGAAGAATGACAAGATATGGAGATGAGCTGAAAATGTGGTGGGAAGAAATAGAGATAAACAGCCTCTCAAAAAGAAAATTATAACACAGTGTTAGTTTTTTGAAAGTCAGTGTCCATTTTCTTGTTTTGAATTATTGGAAAAGGTTTGAGCAAGGTAGTACAAAATGTTCTTCTGCACTGCTCTGTGTATCAGCATGAAAAGCTCAGGCATTAGGAAGCAGAGTGACATCTTTGCCATCTCTTTTTCAGTTTATCTTACTATCACAAAGATTAACTTCTCAAGCAGTTACAAACCAGCTTCGTTTATAAATAAGTAAATCCAGCTGTGCTTTAAATTGTTTAAATCCTGGTTCTTTGGAGCAGAGGAATCTCAGTAGAAAATTGGCCTGTTCCTGTGTTTCAGGCTCTGGCTTTCCAATCTGCTTCAGGTTTTGTTGAGCACCGTTTACCCCTTGGCTGCCCTGTGCCAGCTCTCCTCGAATGCAGACTGAGTTCTGGTGGAGAAAGAAGGACCTGTCTCTTTGTCCCTTTCTCACTCTACCCCACTGCAGCTGCACATGGGATACACTGCAGTCAGCAAAAACAATTCTCACTCCCCAAGACTGGAAACAAGAAGGGAAAATATTTGTGAGTGAGGCAAAAAATACCAAAATGCAAACAATAATTTTCTCTCTTGTATATCTTAATTCCAAGGAAATATTAATGTTCTGAAAACTCAAGTGGCATAGTCACATAGAAAGTTCAGAGTATGTTTCAGTCCAAACTTCCCTAGTGCTGTTAATTCCCCAATCAGCCATTATGTTAGTTTACTAAGTCATCTGTACTCACCTATAGATCCTTCACTTCATTACTCCCTGGCCAAAATCTCTTCCGAAGTCTCTTCTGACAGATTTATATTCTGAGCATCAGACAGGAATGTGGTTCTCTGTTTTTCCTTTACCTATACTACATAAACATGTCCAGGTTGCTGCTTGCAGGGCTCGTCTGAAACAGCTGACATGCCGGATCTGAGGCTAAGCAGCACAGTTATCTACAGGGATGCCCCTCAGTTCTCCAGCTCCCTGCATCTCCTGCCACAGATCTGATTTCTCAGGGCTTCGCTTCAAGGCTTGTCTCTGTTTCTGGACTGGTTCCTTGACTGCAAGGTCTGTGGTGAAGGGAAGCCACAATGGGGAAACACTTCGTAGGAATGCTAAGGTCCATTTGATTTGAAAATTTGACTACAGTGCATCATCAATTCATTTGGGTGGAATTTCTACTGTGCAACTTATTTCAGTTTGCTCTATGAATTGATTCAGATGTTATGGGTACACATTTTACAAATCAGTTTCTCATATCACACAGGAATGACTGCACAAAACCCAGCTCTCTACCTGTGGTCTGGCAACTGTGACTTTTCGTGGCCCTTACCCCTTTTACCCCAAGATGGAGCATTCAAAAGTACTGCTTTAAGGATATAAGTTTTTTCCTTTCATAGATCAGTCTTCCTGTCTCTAGAGAACAACAGCCATGAGAATTTATATTAAATGAAACTAATTAGCTAAAGGTTGCATCAAAACTCTCACAAAGACCTACTGAGATCAGATTCCTTTCCTGCTACTATCTCCCCTACAGATCCCCAAACAACAGAAGGCATTGAGGAGACAATTGTACAGATGCAGGTATGAGACCTGCTCCAGCGATGAGGGCTGTTTCAGTGGTACAGGCATTAGAAGCAGAAGGAAGGGGAAAAAAAAAAAACATTATTCTCAGCTGTTGTCTGAAAATACCTTCAACATCCCTTTTGCAGAACTCTATTAATACCAAATCGAGGTTCCACAGCCCTACAATGTGCTGGGAATGGTGCAGTCATCTCCTTAGCTTTGTCTGACTATGTGGTTTGGAACTTTAGGGTATCACTTCCCTGGAAGCATTATTTCCATCCAAGCCTTCAGGCTGACTTAAGCTTAAACAGAGATTGTCAGTCTCACCTGGTATTCTTGCTCTCCCAGAAGGGGCAGGAGAACATTGCACACACATTGCCATTGATTTTTGCACGAGGGATGCCAGTTGCCCATGGATGGCACTGCAATACATGTTTTCAGATCTGCCAAGGGCTGCAACAAAAGTTTCATGTCTGGCACACTGGAGACTGACCTATGCAAATAGAAGACTGTCAGACTCAAACCAGCCTAGAATTAGCCTAGATATGCATCTGGCTAATTGGTAGTCAGTTGAGATTATTAATTTCATACCAGTCACCAAGAAGCCAGTAGATGGTAACAATTATTTCTATCCAGTTTTGTTTGCTGGTATAAATAGGTACAATGTTACTGAAAGTATCAGCTTGTTGGATGTGACTCACCTCGATTCAGGCTTTGAGTCAGGGGGTGGAGAGTGATGTTATGTTACCCCAACTCATCACTGTGATGGACATAAATCACAACTGTAGGCTCCTGAAGTATTCAGTCAGGAAAATGAACCTGTAATATTCACACATGAGGACACAAAACATTCTTGTCTCAACTACTTTTATTCCATTTACATTCTCTTGAGGAGTAAAGCGTATTAAAAAGATGTTCATTGTGCACAGATTAATGCTAAGAGCAATAATTTGAAGATCCTAGTATACTCTAGAGGAAAGATTTTGTTTTCTAAGCCCAGAGATAGGGCATTTTTAGTTGCAATTCCTTAAAGAAAACCAGAGGGAAATGGGAGGATTTCTGTGCTGTGTATTAAGCACTACAGCAGGGTTTTTTAGCTTGATATTTTGAAGAAATATAGGTGAGCAAGGCAAGATAAATCACAGCAATTTGAGTTGTCATTTTGCTCTCCTATAGTGTTTGAATCTCTTCCATATTACCATAGATCTTCTCTCCTTGTGCCAGCTAAATTGAATTCCTCTTTTTGGGCTGTTTCTTTGAAGGGCTCTGGATGAAATGTCTCATGCAGTTCAGTTTGGAATCTTCCCAAATCAAAAACCCGAGCCCTACATTTTGTTTCAGTTGTGGGGAATGGGAATTCAGATTGTTTCTTACCTGCTCATAAGACATCTGCTTTCACTATTTGGCATAGCGTGAGGCTGAGGTTAGTGGGGGAAGGAGGGCTGATTAGCCTCAGAGGATTTATTACATTTGATACATTGAATGTCTGATTTTGCCTCTCTTGTTCTCATTCATTCACAGCCAGTACATCGAGATAAACAGCAGATTCTTTTTTCAACCATTTAGATTTAATTTTCATCTCTTATTTAACATTGGAATACTGAGAAAAAGTCACTGGTATCTTTTGGTTTTGGAAGTTTTGCCTGGACTAAACTGGACTTGGCCATGGAAGTCCCGGAATTGGAAGCTGATTTACAAACTGTCTTTAAATCCACTGACAAAGGTTAAAGTGTACTGAATATTCACAGGACCTATATTAGCAGCCCCTAACACTCTGTGCTCCCTGGGACTCCAGTTCAGCACAGGAGCACCCAAAGTGATCCCAGATTTTAAAGCTGACCCTGAATAGAAAAAATTTCAAATTAAATAAGAATGCTTTCATATGTCTTCTATATATCTATCTGAGTGATAACATGGTTATCACTTGACTGCATATCCTAAATTTTGCATTTTCTCTATAGCATGTTTTATTCAAATCTGCATGAGAATGAGACTGTTGGTGAAACGTATTTTATTGGAAATGTTTCCAAGCAAAGTATATTTGAAGATACTGTCCTACATAGAGATGAAAAGATTTCAGCAAAATACATCGAAATGTTATTTAAAGTGGCCAAAGCTTGTCAGAATCTGTTTTTGGCCATTATAAAGGCTGGTTAGAAACCTCATGAAACCAAGTTTCAGAGAAAAAGATGAAATTTAATAGAAATAACAATGCTCATGGTGTCTGCTAGGTCCAGAGAAATCTTGCCCAGCCTGAGGATCTGATTCAGAGTTCTGGTTACCAACATATATACAGTGCTATAGAGTATCCAAGGTATTTATATATATATATATATTCAATATATATATTTCATATATAGAAATATGCCCAAAATATATAAATATATATAAAATATATTTTTATAAATAATATATAAAAATATTTCCAGCACTAGGACCCAAGAAGCTCTGAGAATTTCCCATGGAGTCAGGCTGTATCCCAGACCTTCTCAAGTAGGACCCAGGTTTGGGGTACAGCAAATCTGGAGCCTGATGCTGCTTTGTCCAGATTGACTTTTCTGAGACTTGTGCTGAGCATCAGAAGGATGCAGGCAGCTTGGGCTGTTTAGGAAATAGTGTTGTGAGCTTCTGAAATCTGAGCAGCCTTTTCCCAACTAGAGGATTATTGCTTTGCTGTAATTCAGCATGAATCCAAACCGTGGAAAAAAATGATGAACCCTTAGCTGAAATCACAGTTCTGTCTTTCAGGTTCAGTTATGCTTAATATGCTTGTTGCAAAGCTTTCTCTATAAACACACACATGTGCACACCCAGACATGTACAGACGCCAAAATGCTATTTCTGAGTTGTATTTTAGCATCAGCACATCTTTTGCTTTATTACCCTTCTGGGTGGTCAGTAAAACGTCAAACAGTGGTTCAAGAAGAGAACAGCTAACCACTCACACACCAGTACACCAAGCTTTCTGAAGGCCCAGCCTAGAACAAACAGACAGATTTATACTCTTTAATTTGAGGTAAGAATGGAAGAATAGCAATCGATAAATGCTGGTTTCTTTCCAAGCAATGATTGCACAGAATGTACTCTAGGTATGCATTAGCCATCCTGATTTTGAGATGAGGGCTTGAATTCTCACCTGATGAATATCAGCCCAGCTCCACCACTGAGAGCAGAGATTACTAAATCATGAATATTATGCCTCAAGCGGAAGGCTCTTGGCCAGCTCCTTCTCTGTGTTAATGATTTTTGTACATTGTGCAGATTTACATCAGCCCAAGATCTGGCTGAATGCCTCCTGTTTTTAGCTGAGATTGTAGTTACAACCCTGGTCTATTTATTCTTCAGATGCTATTTTAACAATTACAGTCTTCAAAAATTTGCCTGGCCTCGTTCTTTTTCACCCTGCTTTTAGTCTTGTTCCCCTGCTTTGTAGATCAGGAGATCTATAATCGTTGATTCCTTTGTAGTTAAATTGACATATTGGTTGTATATGCAAATGATAAGAAAGCAGCTAGGATGCTTGATCCATACCTTTTCATTCCTACGAGGACTGTGATGAAAAAAATAATTAGGAGGTGCCATTCCCTGAAAGTAGGAGTGCTCTAGCAGCATCTTATTATTCAGTTCAGTAACAACCTAAATGGAAAACAAAAACTGTGATGGAGATAGAGATAGAGACAAACCCTACCAAGAACATGAAATGCTGCCATGTAGCAGATGAACAGAAAAAAAGCACAGCAAAAAACAGCAAAGAAAAGGGAGACTGGACCTAATAAAGCTGTTGGTGATGTCAGATTGACAGGGAGGTGGAGACAAAGAGGACCAGAATAAATAAGGAAGGTTTTAGTTAATGAAAGAATATCCATCTCTTGCTTAAGACTCAAAAGGTTTGAAATATGGACTTAAAGCAAAACTTTTAAATTTAGCTCAATTCTTGAGACCAAAGATAAATACATAAATACATAAATACATACATACATACATACATAAATTAAGCTTGTTTTATATGGCCTAGTCCTTCTGAAGATAAAAACAATTATAAAATTCTTTAGCTAAAATCCCAGTGAATATAGTTTTCATATAAATTTGCAGGTCAAGAAGATTCCTGGGTTCTCACATTGTCTTTATTTGGAGCTGCTAAAGTCGTGCCTAGAAAATGCCTTATCTTTATTAAGGCTTTCATACTAATGAGAGTTAGAAATGCACCTTTTATCCTCTAAATGCAAAACTCGTTTCTCATTAGAGCAGATGAAATGAAGCTTCCTGAGCAACCAACGTCTGTGGTTTGCAAACAGTTTTGCAGTCTCAAAAAATGTTTCACATCAAACAAATCCTTCCAAATTTAATTTTGTTTTTAAGGCAGCTTTATTTTTAAGCATATTAAAGGAAATTTCAAAACAGAAAGTCATTTAGATTTCAAGCATTCTGATTTCAAAATGATGAAATAAAATATTACAGCATTTTCAACATTATGTTTTTGTTCCAGACAATTCGGCAAATCTATAATAAATTTAGAAAGCACTTCAGTACTGCTAAATCTGCATTTTTATCACAGAAAACAAAAAAATGGTCAGCATTAATGTGAACCCTTTGTTATAAATAAGAATTAAATGAATCTGTGTTGTGTTTTGAGCAAGCTTGCTTTTACCATATTAATCTGGGTAGAGATTGAGTTCCATTTCAAACCACCTAACAGTGCAGTTTTGTAAGCAAAACTTGTTTGCAAGTTCATTAATATTGAATACTCTGGGGATTTAAGCTAGTGCAAACTAAAACCTTTCTCTCGGCTCCAAAAAAATAAAGGGTGTAATCAGTCACAAATTCACTGCAGAACAATGTGGCAATAATTTCATATGCTTGCATGTATTTAACAGAGATAGAGTTTGCCTTTCTACTTCTTTAGGAACTAATGGTTGATTTAATCCAATGTTGAAATCATCAGACAGTCAGTCAGATTTTGTTTTAACAACGTGACTCTGATATATAAACTTCTAGATTGAATATCCTGGTCTACCATGGGCTGCTGTTTGCGATGCGCTAAACAGTGGCAAAAATGTTTGAGTCAGGGAAATGAAACTATGTAATAACAAAGACAAGTAGCAACATTTTGGCTCCCATCAAAGAAAGAAAAGGTTGTTAGTTTATGATTTATCTTTGAGCATACGTAAAACCCCTCTGTTGTGTACTGTTGTTGTATATCAACTCCATTTAGAAATACTTCAATGTTTCACAAGTGCTGAGCTGATGTTTTTTAATCATTCTCTAAGTAAGATTCCCAAGATTCCCAAGATTCCTTTGAGAAGACCTTGGATCTTGTTCTGCTTATTTCTTTCTCTGGCTTCAGAGTTATCACCATTGTCTCATTTTTCTCTATTTATTTGAAGGCTGTTTTTGTTGTTTTCTTGGTTTTGCCGGTGGTGCTGTTGGTTGTTTGTTTGGCTTGGCTTTTGCTTGGTTGGTTGGTTTTCACCTGAAATTGTACTCTTTAGTGTGCTAGTTGTTGCATAGGCAGTAGAAGACAAGACAAACAAAATCCTCTTCCTGAAAGATTTGAAACTGAATTGATATTCTCCAATCTACATTCTCAGAATTGTAGGGACAAATATGATGTCTATTTAATGAAAGTATCCCCAGGAAAACAGCACTTAATCTTTTATTCAGGAAAGCCTTTAACATTCATATTTTCCACCAGCCCTTTCCCCACATCTAAGTACAGTGGCTGTTGTCTTTGTCCCTAAGACAGCGCACAGGGAAGAGTAGAGAATAATTCCTTCTCACTTAGGGACTGGCATCATGAGAAGGACAGGGAGATGCTGTAAAGCTCAACGAAAGCTTAATCAACCTGGCTGGTCATATTTCCTGCTGTTCACTCTACAGCAGGAGGACAATATTGGACCTCCTTGGAGGTGGTGATCCCGCTGAATACAAGGGGCTGCTGTGACGAGCACACATACACCTGATTTTAGAGACCCCTTCCTCAGAGGGCTTTCCCAGCCTCCACTTTGCAGGGGCTTCCTCCTGATTTGAGGCTATTTACTGCTTATTCACATTAGGTTCCCAGATCCCCATGAGTTGGGCCAGTGTCCTTTCACAGTGAACAGGGTTAAACACAAGCCTGCCTTAGACTGCCAGGAAGAAACAAAAACACAAAGGTGCCTGCTTGGAACAGATATTTCCCATTATTTCTCTCCCACACTGACTGACAACAGCTGGAATTTATGAAGCCTGCTTATGCTTTACAAGTTCCCTGGTTTTACATTCTCCGCTTTGTTCCACGTGTCAGGGTGATTCCTCTCCTGTGCCCAAATATGTGATATGTCTTACAAAAAATCCTTTCTTAAATTACATCCCAAAAGGTGAACTGGATATGTGCAAAAATCATTTCTCCTTCAAACAGTATGCCACACCTGTAAAGGATATGTGACCTTCTGATGGAGAAAAATAGCTCAAGGTGCCTGCGCAATTCCCACCTGGCCATGTTCCTGCACTCAGGAATTTCATGTGGCTACATATTGTGCATTTGTGGGTTGAGTCCTTATGCATGCTAGAATTGACAGATTTCATTTTAGCGGCTACTGCAGTGGGCAATGCAACTGAAACTGCACAAAACAAGTCAAAACATATCTATTGCATCTTCATTGTATTCAGAACCATCTGTCTGAGCGTATAGGAAATATGTCTGATACTCTTCTTTCCCTCCTTGACGTCACTCCTCATTTTTAAGCACTTGCACACACTTGCACACGTGCGCACATGCACATAACTCTACTGCTGCAAGTGACTGAAAGCCATCAGGCTTTCATGATGGTAAGGCATGAGAGAGGGGAATCAATAGCTCAGCAGTATTATTTCCCCTAATTCCTTGCCAAACCTCTCTCACTGGAGCTCCATAGGCTCTCTTTTCCAAATTATTTATGGGAGAGGGGCAATCCACCAGGCACTGTATGTGCCATTATCCCCAGCTATTATCCAACAAGTAGTTAATGTTGTTTGAAGCAAGCATGATTCCTTCTGAGCTCCTCTGTGGCTGCTACTGCATGCCTAGGGCCTGGTTGTACTCCCTTAAAGTCGACGCTAAAACTTCGCAGCCTCACAAGGTAGTAGTGAGGATAAGTTCATTAACGTTTGCAAGGCCCCCAGATATCATAGTGCTGGGAGTAATATGAGTATCTAGATAGCTTGTTCTCAAAGACAGCACCTCTGAGGGTCACATTCTGCACTAGGAATTCCCTTATGCCCATCAATTAACATTTGCTCTTGAATATGTATGTAACATGATGTTTTCCTATTATACATATTTAATTATGACATATTCTCCAATAGCTATATAGGCATTGGAAAGAAACATCACAGAAGCTACAGTTCTGCTTCTGGAAAAATAGGTTCTGAAAATCTGGAAGGGCCTTGGCTTTTTATTAAAGTGGCCATTTCACCAAAGCAAAGTGTGACATATCCACATTGTGACTGTAGATGATTAAATATCCCTTATTCCCCTTTGATTTCCATTACTTTTTATTTCCATCATAAGCAGAAAGATGTCTGGGTCATCCTTTGAGCTGGGATGAAACACACAAAAGAGGACAGTGAGTAGTGAAGAGTAGTACTACACTGAAGTTGGCTCAGGGCATATGTTGAGCAATCTGTTGATTGAGTTGAGAAGTCTTTAATCTCCTTGAATACTTCAAAGCATTTCTCACCTTCTTCTCAATCCAGTGGGTCAAATTCATTACTAGTGAAATTTCATTGGCTCTGTTGTCAGTACTAAAAACACAGTGTTATAATCCTTAAGCATTTCCTTTTTTTGAAATGGAGGAATGGAAGTCAATAGAAGTAATCACATGCATAAAATTAAATGCTCACTTCATTATATTTCATTGGATTGATGTTTTAATCTGCATTTATGACTTTAGAAACTAAACAGAATTGTTTGGCTAAATCAAAAATAAATAGAACTGTTGAGAGTGCAAATTACTACCAGATACAGTATCTGTAACCGCAAGAGGAACACACATATAATACAGTTGACTGTAAAGACTCAACTTGTTAATTAATTTTCCTGAGGTTTCAATTTAAAATGCAGCTGTTCTAGTTCCAGGAAAAAAATTAAAACCCACCCTTGGAGACATGGCTGAAATGTAACCAGTTGGTTAGCAGAGTTTGCAGAGTCTGAAACAACATCCCTGAAACACAAATGTGGCTTCCAAGTTCTGTATATTCTCAATCCAATGAGGAGCGCGCTGTTTTAAACAGACATGTAGTTAGCTAATTTATCATTCCTTAAGGTATGAAGAAATGCAGATGTATGGCATCTCTTGGAGGACAGCTCTTGAAGAATAAAGCTGATCACAGAGGTGAAGCTAAAGGAATTAAGCAGAACACGTTGAACATCTCATTATTTCTTTGTAGTTAGCTGTAGTTTATGGCTTATATTCAGGATCCAGATTCTCTCAGAGAAGGGCATTTTGTTCTGTATGGCAGAATATTCCTTACTGTGTCAAGAAAGCCCAAATCCAACACAAATAATAAATAGGAATAAAGATGACATTTTCCCAAGGGAATGGTGTTAGCCTTCAAAAGCTTAAAAACTGCTCTCTTTCAGAAAAAAAAAAAAGAAAAAAGAAAAAAGAAAAAAGGTAGTAAAACCAATTAATTTCTAAATTGATTCATTCCATTTGATCATTTTCAAACAGTTTGTCTGTAAATTGGAGGCAGGCAGGACACACACACATACTCAAATTCCACAGTTGTCTCTGCATTTCCATGTGGATATTTTGAAAGACAGGCATTGTCTATTAAATGGAATTGGTGAAACACAACTATGCTGGTCAGTTTGAAAACTTTTCAGTTGCCTTAGGTAACTAGATAATGTTCCCTCCGTTTTTGCAATATTCCCTAGGTATTTGCTGCACTGTATGCCAGGGAAGAAAGCCCTGAAGGGAGTATTAAGGTTAAGGCAAGACGAAGCTAACGATATACAGAATATTTCTGCTGTACAAAGATGTAAGCACACGGTTAGCCCTCAGCTTCCACAGTGTGCCTTAGTTACTATTGCTTCAGTATTCCCTGGGTATCCCTTGTGTTACAAAAGTCCCCTCTGCACGGGGAGGGGAACAGCAGAACAGAAAACATAACAACAGTGACAGGAGAGAAACTAAAACTGATCAGTTATTCATGAGGCTGGGGCCATTGGGAAAACAATTCCCTGGGCCAAACTGCACCATACAGTGTGGATGCTGTAGGGACATTATGGTCTATATGACCTATGGTTACAGGACCCCCAGCTCTCACCCCTGCCAAAGCTGGGTCTGGTTGTGGTGAGGCAAGACTCGTTTTAAAGTGAATCCATTTTTTGTAACTGGTTTGAAGTATCACCTGTCCCTTCTTTGCCTTCTTGTCAAAAACCACTGCAGTGCCAGCTGACCAGGTTGTCACTTCTTTGTGCAGTTCATCATTTAAATGTGTTCTTCAGTTAATGCCTTATAGCTTTCATGCGGTGTAAATGTCTTTGCATTCTTGGAAGAGAGATGGAAATGCTATTGTCAGTGTGGTACAAAGGTTTGCATTTATTTAACTGCAGTAACTATGCTTCTTATTTCAATAACCCAGCACAGTAGGGACAACATTCTGCCATTACATAATATAAAAGCTTTTTCAGGCAGGACTAACACACTCTGAAAAGCAGAACAGATAGTTCAGTCACATCCTGATGAAATTAACAGAGGAGAAATACAAAATTTCCACCTTCTATTACACATACTCATGGACATTTGGAATCTGATGTGAGCACGAATCTGAATTATTTTTTTCTCTTCCTTCATCTTAAAACATGGATATTTACTATCTAGAACACAGTATTTCCTAAGACAAAACAAGTCTTGAATTAGGAAACAAAGAATGCAATAAGCATTTTACTCCCAGGACAATAATCATATAACAAAAAATAACAAAATGAAACAAACAAAAAAAACCCTCAACGCAGTGCCTTCTCCTCTTTTTTTGTATGTCAGCAGGAATAAAAACTGCTTTACATTTTACCTCAGCTTCACTATTTTAACCCAAGCTGATGGCAAGAAGCCTAGAGAATATTGCTAGCAGCCCGTTCTCTTCTGACACCCACCCTTCATCTGGATGTAATATCTCAATATTGCTCCAGAAGATTGGATTTTATTTAGTCTTTTAGCATGATATGAAAAAGTGAAGCAAATTCTTAGATGGCAGGGACTGTGTCAATTAAAGTAGTCTAGTTTACTAGGAGCCAGCTGAACACTTGACTTTATCATATGCAGCCAATTAATGAATGCTACTGCTAGTCAAGAGAAACAAGAGGTCATCCAAAGACTACTTTGTTTTGCTCCTTTGGTACTTTAAAAAAATGTTTCTTTAAATATTTTTTGTGCAAGCCTGCTCAGCACCGTAAGACACACGCAGGTCAGGCAATCTGTGATACATAGCAGGGTCTCTCCTACTTCTCAGCTCTGTGTCTAAAGAAGATTTTGTGATGTTCTTTCTGGCCAGAGCTATAACGTTTTTTCATACAGCTTCTGTAAGGAGAGCTCCTTTTTGCTGCCTTCCGATTCCTAGACACCCAACAGTTTTGTGGTTTGGCACCTGCCTTTAAGCGGAAAAAACTTCCAATTAAGTCCTTAAAGCAAGTTTTTGAATGAGAGTCACTTACTGCACTAGAGTAGTGCAAAAACCATCTGTTTGCTTTTTTTACTGAAAATTTCCAAAGGTCTCAAGTTCATTCTGCATTACAGTAAAAACAAGAGCTTGAATTTCAAAATATTCCAGAAAAGTGGAATGTATTTATTTTTTCTGGTCAGCCTTCAGCTTGAGGAACAATGACACTATGCTTGTGCAGTGGCCACCACAACACTGGCAGGGTCCATGGCCACAGCTCCCAGTGGCTCCTACAATGCCAGAGACCCAGCAAGTCTCTCAAGTTTGGGAGCAATCAATCACAGAATCATAGTATTGTAAAATCATTAAGTTGGTAAAGATCTCTAGGATCATCTAGTTCAACCCCAACCCTTCCCCACCATGCCCAATGACCACATCCCTCAGTGCCACATCTCCACAGCTCTTTAACACTTTTGGGGACGGTGACACCCTCATCTTCCTGGGCAGTCTGTTCCACTGCATCACCACTATTTCTGAGAAGAAACTTCCTAATATCCAACCTGAAGGTCCCTGGCACAACTTGAGGCCATTACCAATGTCTTTGATGATTTGGGATACACTCATTGGAAAGCTTTGGGTACCATATTTTCCCAAATATGTTGTTTTTTTACATTTCTGTCTCTTGCTCAGTTGAGAGCAAACTCCCCCTGTTCTCTGCCTGGCAGAGAGAACTTTTCCCCACATGGTAGCTGAAATCTTCCCTTGAAGGATCATGGAGTGACAGCATTATTACAGCCATGAAACAGCAAAGGAAAAAGTGTAAAACTATATCAGGATGCATAAAACAGCAGTTCTTCAGCTCTACATGCAGTAGCAAAGAGGATCCCAGAGTTGATCATCTCTAAATGCCACTGGTGTCCTTTCATCCACCTCACCTTTTCATAGCCAGCAAAAGATGCTTAGCTAAAACACTCCAATTGCAAAGAGTTTCTTTCAATTCTCCAAGCACAAGAATAAATCTTGACTGCAATGGAGTATTTATTTTCCCATCTGGATGCAAAGAAGTAAAACAAAACCCTCTTTGCACTTCCAAGTGAGAATTTACTTCTTCGCTGGCCTCATACTTAGAGAAACAGCCTGTGAAAGAAGAGAGGTCAACCAGGCTCACTTTGCTCCATTCCCACTACTACTAAAGTAATAGCTTAAAAAAATAAATCCATACTTTATCATTATTTTTACCTCCCACTGTACATCACTAAAAGGGTTTATATGCAGTCCTCTTAATTGGCACAGCCCCTGCTGGAAATAGAAACATGCCAATGAATTGCTCATTCAGATTAGGCTCCCAGGAATATATTGTGCTGAGAGACATTCACTTTTATTTCCTGAATTGCTTTAACAATGAGCACTGAGCAACACTTTCTTTGCTCCCTCCCTCCCAAGAACCCTGAGCTGCAAAGCCAGGCAGTAACCAGAAGCTAACATTGGGTCAGACAGCAAGAAATACATGCACAGTCATACTAAAGCACACCTGTGAACAACTGTGACTGGGCCCTCGGGTACCACATTTAGCATCTACACACATAATTCTCAATTAAGTGAGCAATTACCCACTATTGTTTAGTCCTTGAAATGCGGAAATGCATTGTGCTGAATCTATTCCTTGGCAGCCATCCCAGTTAACAAGCAAGTAATCTATTCAGGACAGAGATTTATATTCTCTAGTAGTAGAGTCACTAATAACACTTTGAAAAAGGATTCACAGGTAAACTCAGAAGGCTTCGAAAGACTTTTAGCACCTTCATCTCCCACTATAGAGTGTATTCTTGCACAAATAATTTGTCTTTTCCTCTAATTATTACTCATGTAAGTGTGTTTTCTGTGAAGTGACATGGCTACTTTTTGCCATTGTGAAGAATGAGAGGCAAGAGTATAAAATTCAGCCTAGGCTGTAGAAAAGGAGAAAAACTGTGCCTCTGAGAAATAACCTTCTGAAGAGTTATAATGAAAATGATCCTGACAGCAAGAGAATCGGGGAGAAACTCATCTTAGAATCATAGAATTATTGAATCATTAAGCTTGGAAGAGAACATGAGGTCATCTAGTCCAACTTTCAACCCACCACCACCACCATGCTCACTGGAACTTGTCTTACAAGAGTGCTTTTTGAAAGACTTGACTTGCAGGACAGAAGAAGCCTTGTTGTCTTAAATAACTGTAGTCATGGATATTTTAACTGGAGATTAAAGATCCTTAGCTGATAACCTCTAATAAAGATTTTCCAGCAGAAAATGAAAATCAGTGCCTTCAGCTGAGAAGCAAAATCTTGATACCAGACATGGCTGAGTTCAAAATAATCTGCAGAAAGATTTTGAGTTATTCTTCTCCATGCTTTATGGACACTTCCTAAAATGTAGATGAGAGTATCCAGAAGTTAGATTAGGCTTAAAATCCAATTTGCTATCAAAAAAACAACAAAACAAACAGTTGACGGAAGACTTCAAGTAGTCTCAGCTACAATGCAGACCCATGAGCATTTATAAGACCACAACTGTTTAAAATGGTATACACTGGATAAATTAAAGGTGTACTTCAATCTAATGGTATCTTAACCTGCAGTTTCTGGAAAACGGATATGTAAGTTGGTAGGTGGCCTCTTCTCCTCTAGTAAGAAAACAAATACCTTTGATAGCTCTTTCTGGAGAAAACCTGGAGAAAATAGAAGTATTTTAAGCTTTACTGGAAATTATCTTACGTGTTGGGTTGGTTTTACTCAGTTCCATCCTCACCAGCACCCAACTTGTGCAATACAAATCTAATGCCACTTGTGATGGATTGCACATAGGAACAATTGAAGCCCCACTACCTTTAAAATTGATAGTACATAAACTAACGGTGGTGGTGCAGTTTTTCATTAAATGAAATGGAAAAGTGATTTAATAATTCTTTCTGTCTTAAATTGCTTAAAAGAATTTTAGACAGTTAAAAATTGCATGGATTTTAAACCATATGTGTGAGAGTGGAAAAAAATAAGGGTTTTGTTTTTCCTATTTTTAATGTGAGCCAGATGAAACAAAAAGATTGTTTCCTTGCAAACTATAGGTCAAGTACCTATGTAGGCTTTGAGATGGCTCTGTAAGTTATCATGTTATCTTTCTTTCTTGACAGTATACCATTATGTGGTGTATCATTTCAGCATTTACTATCTTTCATGTCCTTTTATCTTCACACTAGGATTTCTTTTTAAATTCCAAGCCGTGCATTTGGTTTCATTATATAACACTGGCTTTTACAAAACATTGGCTCTTCATATTCTTTGGTTTCATATTTGTCGGCATCGGGCTGAAATAGTAAACCCACTACGTCTATTTTATCTTGTTGAAGATAAAAACAATATGGCAAATGAACTATTTGGGGAGCACTACTTTCAAATTAAAGGAGAGGAAAAAGTATTAAGTGTCACCACGGAGTTGAACTATATTGAAATCTTGAACCGAAGTGATTTAAAAAAAAAAATTGAATAAAAAGGTGACCCAAAATGTTACAACTGTCATGCAGGACTGTGTTATCTTAAATTATTTATTTAACATCTGGTAAATATTATCCAAGCTATAGTACAGATAAATTGAATAAAAGAATACCAATGCCAGGGGAAAAGAAGAATTGCTTAATACTGTAAGTATATAGAACTGTTCCACAAAGCAGTTCATTCTCTCTCTGCGAGGGGAGATGAGAAGCATGGTACTGGGCTAAAATGCATCTGCTTCGTTTCACCCAAAGTATGAAGCTATCAAAGCAGTTTTAGGGATTTAATTTAATCTCAAACACAAATTCTATGAAAACAGTCTGACAGCGACATGAAATTTTACATAACGTCTTTTACCCCTCCCCCTTTATACTGCAGCTTCCCAGTTGATTCATTTTATTTTATCCTGTGCGTATTGGGGATCAGATTGAATTTTCTTGGAGAAAAGAAAATAATTAAGCCATCTATAAAGGTTTGGCTGGGCATGAACATAGCAGCACAGGATAGAATTACTTGGAGGGGGGAATGAGGTCAAAGAAAAGTACTGCAGGGGAAAAAAAATAGAAGCATCGAGTTCTGCAACTTGGGGAACAAAATAAGAGCATGGAGTCTGTGAAAGGGGAAGGGTCTTAGACTGCCTGTCAGTTTGTGGGTTACAAATGGAACAAAAGGCTTATCTTAAATATATGCAGGTTTAGACATTTTTTTCTGAAAGCTATTGAAAGCTAATTAAATTACAATCAAGCACTGAGCATTTCTCTGGTGCTTCCATGGTCAGTTTCTGCTGAGTTCTTCTTGGTTACTTGATACTACTTATGAAATAAAGAAGATTGATTCCTAAATATTTGTTCCTATTCCCTCTTTGTGGATTACATTATACCACTTTTCATTCTTACAGTCTTTCCTTAAGCTGCAGGACATAAGGGCCCTATTCAAGCTGCCAACTTCTGCATCCAAGATTAAGAGCCTGCTATCGCACCTAAGTTCAAGAGGGTAATGAGCAATTGAGACCACCTAGTGTCTACAGCTGCCAGATTCTGGCTTCTGCACACTCAACAGTGTGAAGGAGTTGTGCTGACTGTACAAGCATAACTTAAGCACTGTGATTATTTCTCCTCATCCCACATCTCTCTGAGTGTATTAAGAGACAAAAATTGGCAGACTGGCCAATGGGTATTTCTTCTGCAGGTGGCCATAGCAGCTGATATACCTAGCAGCCTCCCATACTGCTCCAAAGGACACTGAAGTCACATGCAAACTGTGATTCACTCTACTGGTGTAGGGATCAAGCTGTTATCACCCTGAAAAGCCATCCAGCAAACTCTACCCATGTGATGTTCATTTTTCAGTTTGTGGGCAGTGTGGAAAGTTTAAAGACACTCATGGTTTATGCAAGTGGATAATCATAGATGAAGCAAAAAGTCACTGAAACTTCTAATTCACAGAGCCAAAAGCCTTTCTCTATAGTTGTTCCAAGGTAAAGCATTGCTTGTAAGAAATAATTTTCTACCATGCCTAAGTTTTTCTTGCAATCATGATTAGTAGCAAATCTGAATCTGTCAGCACAGTACTATAATTTAAATAGTACAGTTCACAGCTGACAGGGGATTTCCACCAATTCGCTTGGAAAAAATGCCATTTGCTAACTCTTGTTAACAAGTAGTAAGGAATCTCTTATTTGCCCACGGTCACATGAACCAGCAAGAGATATTATTGAGCAGAAGAGAGGGAGGTTGATAGCAACAAATAGAATACAGAAGTAAAGCTTACATGTGTGTAAAACCCAGAGGCAAGGCCCATTAGAAAGCTGCTGGTACCTGCTTATCTGAACTGAGTATTGCAAAGTCTGTAGTGGAGGTCCTCACTCCAAATGCCAATCAAGCAGACCTTGAGATGACTCTCAGTCTCATCTCATTCACATTAGAAGTGAAATCTTCATAAAGCCTCCAGTAAAAATGTCAGCTAGGGCAAGCAGAGACAATATTCCTTTGAAGGGAAGAGATGGCAGGATGGTTTGGCACCTAATGCAATATACCAACGCTCTTCCCTGATGTATTGTAGCCACTGTGATATTATGCCCTCTTGGAATGGCACATTCTGTCGATGCAGTTAACAAGTTAGCTCTGCTTTTCCTGGTACCAGCATAACCAGATATCTGGATTCCTTGTTTCTTTATGATCTCAGCCATAAAAAAATGGCTTGAGAGAAACTGGAACACAAGATCACTTTCCTCTTTATTGCTACTTTAAATGACTAAGCAGGATTCTTCCCTTAGAAAGACACAAGCAAAAGTACCTTTCTTTTATGCAGTTTGCTTTATTTACAAGGATAGTACATAAATCCTGTCTTCTTCAACAAACAAGAACTGTCAGCAATATCTAACATGTTTGACCAGAAAGCTGTAAGATGTTCAGAGGTCCCTGTCTCCCTGCTCCTTCCTCAGACAAACCTCAAAGCTACTTCTCTTGCTGTTTTTCACACTTTCTCCCTCACATGCTCAGATACTGCAGTTAAATGAATTCATTGGCCCCGTCATTGGTCTTTGCAAAATCTTTTCAGAGAATTATGTGAACTGTAAGACAGTTCTCTCTACAAGAGAGCATGTAGATGTTTCTTCAGTTGGGTCTGAAAAAAAAATGTTTCTTGGGATTTTCTGTACTTGTTTATAGATCAAAGTCCCATTTGATAACGTCTATAAATACCTTTCAGTATTACACTGCTAATGTATTCAAGCACTTTATTTTTTTCTTCAGGGGAATTAAACCAAAATTCCTTAAATTTAAACAAAAATTTTCCCTTTAGTCTGGGAGTTTGGCGTAGTAAGTATTTTCAGCAATGCTTTCACTGCATTATGTCTAATGTCCAAACAATAACAATATTCACAATGAGCAAAAATCCTCACTAATTTTCATAAGCCTTCCCATAATCTAACAGAATTATGAGAGCACTTTTTCACTCTTTAAAACCAAGGTTGCTGATGGATGATTATGGAATGAAAATGCTTCCTAATGAGGCCCAGAATACATATTCTGGAAAGGGCTGAGGGTGTTTATCCTTAAGAAAAAAGTGGTCAGGTGACCAGGAATACAGTCTTCACGATTGCACAAAGGAACAGAATAAGCTACTCTTCATATGCATTGTGAGCCAGGCAAGAGGTAATGGGCTTCTAGTTTAGTTATCCAGTTAGGTGTTACTAAAAGGCATTGAATGGGCTGCCCAAGGAGGTGGTGGAGTCACCGACCCTGGAGGTGTTCAAGGAATGTTTGGACGTTGTGTTGAGTGACATGGTTTAGTGAGAACTATTAGTGACAGTTGGATGGTTGGACTGGATGGTCTTGTAGGTCTTTTCCAATCTTGGTGTTTCAGTGTTTCTGCGATTATGTGAAAGCTTTGAAGCTCTAAGGATAATGAAGCCCAGGAAGACTGTGTCATCCTTCCTGGAAAGTCTCTAAAATCTGACTAGACAAACACCATCAGGAATTGCAAAAAGCTTGCTCTAATCATGCCTTGAGGTGGGGAAAAGTTCAGAAGACCACTCATTGTCTCTTCTGTCCTATGATGAAACAACATTCTTCTTTCCCAGAGCCAAGATATTTGCACTCCAGAACTCACAGGCAGGCTCTCCCTCCTCTTTCTGCTCAGGTGACCTCTGACTTTTGCCCACCAATTAATCAATTACAGTTTGAAAAGTGAGAATATTGCCAGAAAAGCACTCCTAGGGAAGTGACAAGAACAGAGTATCTGAAAGGCATCCTTACACACGCCCACGGACACACATCCACAAAGGAGACCTACATCCAGGTGCTTGTTTTGAAGCCTTTGCAGAGTTTTACCAATTGTGATAGCAATAAAGTTTCCCATTCGCTTCTCTCAGCAAATAACCCTGCATCTGCAACCTGCCCACTTCTTATAACCTACTTGGACCGTGGCTAATACGGACTGTGCAGTCCATGTGTGAAACACATGTGTTCTGCCCCAAGACTCTGGGAGCTACATAAATTACACATGTGAAATATGTCGAGCACATGTGGACATGCCTGAATCCTCATGCATTTTTTGTAAGAAAGAACTCCAGGGGTGTTTATATCAACAATCTATTTATGAGGAGGGACTACGGGGAAATCTGTTAATATTCAATTTGCAGAAAATAGAAGATTTTATTTATCACTGTGCTGTCCAACTTGTAAAGTTAGATGCCAATATTTCCTTCCCTTGTGTGAATTTTACTCCTGTACATTTACATCAGCATAGGATTCAAAACTCTTACTGCAAAATGTAAATTAAGACACCACAGTGGGAGCTTCTGAAGATAACGAAACATTTTAGTCATCTGAGTGTTGCTTTAGGCTGTATCTTTACTTATCAGCACTATTTACTAGCAGGCATTTAAACTAAATGGGAAGTGAAATGTCTTTAATCTTGCTTGCAACACATCAGTTCAGCTTCTTCAACATATCTAACAAATTAGGAGAGCCAAGGCTGAATTAGAGCACTAAATCCAGCATCTAGTTCTGTGAAACTTGAGATCTGAAGATACTATTTATGCCTGATAAAATAGGACACCAAATACAAACACCAAAGAGATGAGTTTCATGTGTGAATCTGGGCTTGGAAGTGACATAAATTGTCATTGGAACAGGTGAAAGTTTTTAATTACCGGATTTTTCTGCTCTTTACTCTCATAAGGTGGGATTGCTGGCTTCTCCTCAAGTGCTTCTTCTTGTGGGACAATTGCAAGTTATTTTTCCTTTCTTTTTTTTCCCTGCATTACTCAGATTTTCACCAACTCTCACCTACAACACAACTTTAGCCAGCAATTTGAGATTTTGGTCTTTTCTAACAGAACTTTATTATAAAATACTATTATAGGATTTTGTAGGATCTTTGAACTGTCCCAGTAGGGCAGAAGGAACTTGACTGAGACACGCAGCCAGCATAATCCCCAAAAGCAAAAGGGCAGTGCTACTCCAGCAGTTTCTACAAATCTATTTAAAAACTCTGCTGTTACAAGAGTTACAAGCACAGGACTTTGCTTCTCTGAGACTTCTTTTTGTTCTTTGTCTCACTGATTTGAAATAAAAGTTTTCCATTCTGTACTGACCTTGTGCTGCAGGACTTACAGTGTCCCCTTGCAGAGTTTGGATTGATGCACAGAACAGCTGGTACCACTAATACTAATGGATTTCCTGGTTTTAGTTCAAATATGGTCAACTTTTAGTTTAGTTCACACTAAATCTGAAGATAGGTTTTTCATATTTGTTTTTCTCCAGTGGGAGTCATAGGCTTTAAACACACTTTTAGAAATAAAAGTGAAAAGAAAAGAAATAAGGTGGGGGATGGGAGGGTGGAGAGAAGGAGTACTTTTTATACCTCGGAGAAAAATGTGTACCATTTTCTTTCCTCCCTGCATTTTACTCCACTCCCTTGAAAGATCCTAATCAGAACCCTAGAACTGACCAGATGATTTGTGAGACCCCAGTGAAAACATGTACTGGAATGAAAGAATTTAAAACTTAATTATACACATTCAAGAAAATATCTGTCAAAACAGCTTCAAAGATTTAATTAACTGTATACAGAGTGAGAAGGGGTCAAACCAGCACTACCACAGCACTGTATGACGTTTCATTCCACTGTAAAATGGAAGACTGCTGAGGAGTGGGCACGGACCTACAGTCAGATCATGCTGGGGCTCAGTGACAGCCTCAGACGTGTGGAAACTGCAGCCCTTGGTGTGTCAGTCCATCCCTCTGCAGGATATGGACCTGTCCAGAGAAAACTTTGAAAGCTGTTTAACACACTAGAGAATCAAGCATGCAGGAGGCAGAGATGTGTTTTTAAATTCAGCTAAGGCATTTAGATTTTAACTTGCTTACAGCTTCTCGTGTTCAATACCCCATGTCTAATTTAAAGGCAGGGAAGAAAGACATGGTCCCTTACATGCTTGTGGGGAGTAGAAGTATTTATTTATTCCTTCTCTCCATTCAGACAAAAGACATTTTTTTATTTGAAGAACAGCAAGAGCATGTCTGTGTAGGATCAAAAGACCACGCTGCTCTCAAAGCTCAGAAACAGACATGTAAGGCAAGTGCAGACTGTTTGTTTTAAGCTAGCCATCCATTTCATAATTAAACTGCTCTTTTACTTACTTTATCCCAGCATCTTCCCATCTCATGTTAGATTCAATCAAAGATGAGCATTCAGCTGAACAAATCAAGTTCTGAATGCCATTAGACCTCAGCACAGCAGAGCCCAGTATCTCCTCATGTTTCTCCACAAGTTTCCATAGGTATTACTCCCATCATTTGTATAGTTTTGTGATGCACTATATGAATCTATATGTTGCTGTCTGATCCCCAAATATAGAGTGGGGTCCACCTTCTCTATCTGTCCAAAAGAACACGTGATGGCAATGATGGCACGATAAAGATTATTTCCAAGGCTAGAAGAGGAAACTACCAGAATGGAAAGTCAGTAAAACAGTATGTTCTCCTTGGGATTGAAACTGTGGAGTGAAAGTTTAGCACCTGGAAAACAATTCTTTATGTAGTCAATAAACTGAATATAAAAAAAGATAAAAGATTCTCAAAACATAAGGTTGGCTACAGCAAGTATGTTCAAGGTAAGTTCTTCTAAAGGATCTTCAGGGACCATTTTTAGCAGAGCATTTCTGAATTGAACAAAACTATCCATGTTCTGTATGAACATTGTATTCCTGTTGTAGTGCCTGCACAGAGAACAGTCCCTGAACAGCTTTCAGGAACTCATTTCCTTAATATGAATTGTTCTCATTGGAACCAATCTGATGATCATTACAGAGGCTCTCTAGCTGGGAGTGGAATTTGCTCTGGAATGAGATATAAAAGTCTTTGCATTCCTCCTCTTTGTGTGTAGTAGATCCCCACACTATTCAGTAGCAAAGCAATTTTTAGGGTGTTTCTGTCTCTGTTTTAGTCAAGGCAAGAGCGGCATAGACACCCATCCACAGCTGTGCTGGTAGCCTTTACTCATAGAAACAAGCTTCATTTCAACAGCACTCGACTGAATCTTTGCCCCAGTGTGGGTGATTTGTCTCTTACCTGACCTCCCAGAGAAAAGCTTTTTTGTAGTTTTGCCCTGAGTATTTCTTGTTTTTCCCTCTTGCTTCTGGAAGAGCACCAGATTTGCTCTTATACACCAGTGAGAAAGAAAAGCAAAATAAAAAAAAAATAAATAAATAAAAACCATCTGCCTAACATGAGCTTGAATTGTAGCCAACTTTGATCCTCGTCAACATTGATTTTAGTACTCTGATTATAGACCCAACCCACGGCTTTCTTTTGATCTTTTTTCTGAGTATTTCTCTACCTTGATGCACTGATGATGGGACAGTATTTGTCTTAAGCCCTAGCAAACCCTTCATCTGGATTTCTGGCACAGGCATCCTGCCGACATACATTAAAGGTATCAGATGTCTCTGCTTCCCAATTATCTGTTCATATTTTGGTGTTTGCAGAGACTGATGAATGTGTTTTTCAATTATCAGTCACCCACATTTTGATATCTAGACACTGTCGGGACTGAGTGTTTATTAATTCCTGCTGTTCATTTACGCAAAATGGCTACTGTAGCAGAAGTATGGCTCATGATTAAAACCTAGCAAATGCGGTTCTAAAACAGTGATACATATGTATGTGCTAAAACCAGCCATCTAATAGTGCCTGCATCTGAAATGTTTTGGTTCTTAAGATAGATTAATAGACCTGTAATCTATTTACTGCTAGTAGGCTCTCATATTTTACTACGTATTTTAATAAGCAGCTACTTAAACTTCTATATACATGCATGTTGAGTATTTAGGTAATTGATCCTTGAAAATGCCATAATTCTATTTTATATACAGCCATATCACTTTTCCTTTTCTTCGTAGGCATGAAGACACTGTGAATATCAAATCTGTATGCATCACCTTTGATCCAAATTGTTGTTGTTACTAGACAGGAATTAGGAAATGTTCCAACTTCTGTGAATACCACAGGATGATAATACAATAACAAACCTACTTATAATACATTTATTGCTAAAAAATAGCATGTAAGTTAAAACAGAGAAATGCGATGTTCCTCGCTTAGCAAGTAAGTGAATTCCATGATCACTGTGTAGGATCTTTGGAAAATACTAACGTTTCCAAGGCCATTGCATCTGTGTCATGTCAGTGTGCATACACACGGTGTTGTGGTGTGTTTTAGGTGTAATGATTTTTAACATCCCTTTGAACAGTGTTAGTTAGTGTCAGGCATTTCAAAAATTCTGGATGCCAGTTTTGCAACACAACCTTTTAAATACAAGTTCTTTGTCTTCACCAAGTCACCTTCTGGAGTTGAAGTAGCTGAAGATTTTGCAGAGTGAGAGGAGCCATTCTGAACTTGTGTATTTGGGCCTGAACTGCAGACTGTTTTCTTACCTCAGTGGTATTCCATGCTTAAAGCACCATCTGTAGCTATGTCTGCTGTTATGGGCCAGCTTTTGTACTTTGTTGCCAGTATCTAGCAGTCCCACTGTAATGCAGACAGATCTAACTTGTGCTTACACCTTCTCATCCAAAAGTGTCCCACTCTTTGGGAGACATGGTATCAGGAAGCAGAGGTGTCATCCTATGCGGGCTGGAAAGGAGCTGCAGAACTGCTCTTGAAACCTGGCTCTATATCAGAGGTTGAAAACCAATGCAATGGTGCATTTATTTGAGTGTTTCAGGGAAAGATGAACAGGATTCTCCATACAGCTGGACAGAATCACTTGTAAGCTGCTGAGATTTACCCAGCAGTGCTTTAAGAGGTTAACCTTTCAGAGGTTAATGCAATGGGGGTTTTATGGGTTTTCTGCACTGGAGAAGATTTCTCTTATGGATGTATTCCCAGAAAAGAAAATACAATAACGCTAGCTCCTAGGCTTCCATAACTGCCTGCCATTAGTAACAAGCTAGAGAAACTGCAGGTTGCAGCAGTGATGGTGTACTGAATTGGAAACATGTCACACACTGTATGGAAGTTACCTTTGCTTCTCACTACCTGTGGTCTATGAAAAGTGGATATAATTTGAGAGTCTCTTCTTTATGTTGTAGAATACTCTTCCTAGTATTCCTACTGTCTCAGGTTTTCCCTTCCCTTCCCTTCCCTTCCCTTCCCTTCCCTTCCCTTCCGTTCCCTTCCCTTCCCTTCCCTTCCCTTCCCTTCCCTTCCCTTCCCTTCCCTTCCCTTCCCTTCCCTTCCCTTCCCTTCCCTTCCCACACAGAAATAACTATGTAAGCAAATATTCTTAACGAAGATTTTAAATCCAGTTGTAACTGTGTGCTTGAAAGACCAAAGTTTGTCTTAACAACCTCATAAATTCAAATAGCTACTCAGAAAAATATTGTTGTTTTTTTTTTCTACAACTTTAGGGCTTTTTCATTTCATTTTTCTCCTGCTTATGTTCTTTGCAATTACTATAGATAGGAAATTTAAAATAGATAGAAAAAGCTAACATTTCATTTAAATTCCCCCTTAAATTTTAATTTTTAAACTTTTTACATTAAAATCTTTTCCAGCTATAGGATTTTCCAGGATTGGAGTATCTACATATGTACTTCATGCATGTGCTTAAGGCTTGTAAGTGATATGAATTTGGACTTTAATCCTTCTTGTTCACAAAATTCACAAGGCAAACCAACTGTTCAATGAAGCTGTATATGTAATATTCCTTTAATGAATTTTTGAAAATAAATGCATAACTTTTTATGTCAGTGATGAGAATCATAACTTCAAAAATAGCCCATAGCCAAAGGGAATTCCAAACATGCATGCTTTTAAAAATAATTATTTTCCTTTTAATTGATTAAATTCATCACACAGGATTCAAATCTGGATATGTAGTTCAACATAGCTGAACAGAGAGTAATAAATGCCAGATTTATAAATGAGGCATGCTTCTAAAAACATGACTTAAAAAAAAAAAGAATCAACAGGAATGTACAGAGACCAACTCTGCAAATCTGATTCAAAACATCCAGAGTACTTACAAAATATGGGATCACAACCAATATTATTTTCAACTCATAGAAGTACAGAAAGTGATCTGGTTCTCTTTTGTCTTACCAAATGACAAGATTGGGAAAACAACTGAAAATTTGCAGTTTGACTATGTCATATTACAAGCTTAAGTGCTGACTAAAGAAATCGTTTTTGTGAGTCAGTTTTTATTGTCTTCCAGTGTAGGACATCATGTGCTGTCCATAATTTAAAAGCAGTGATTCCACTTAAGATTGTCAGACCTTTCAAGAGTCGTTTTTGAAATAGTAAAGACATAAAACTGACCTTGAAGAGATCATGTGATATCCAGGAAGAGGCCCTCTTCCAATGGTAACCTACCAGTGTGGGATTGAAGTGAATGAAGAAAAACATCCTTCAAGCTTGTGTGTTTCTTGCTTAAATAAACAGTAAGTTTGTAGGCTTCAGGTTCACATGTGTTTCTTTGATTTGTACCACTTTGAGCAAAAATCTCAGAAAACAAGGCTCTAAATATTGATCCTGTTCTACAAGAAGTATTCAGATTGAATCCCTCTGAACTTGCAAGCATATCAGCACCTGTGATGTAAAACTTGAAAGCTTTTACAATTTGGAGTTTAAATTAAATTGTTTATAGCGAACAGCATTGTTATTTATTGTAATTAAAATCACTCTTATTAGTGTGGTACCTATACCAGTGCAGGACCAAGCTCTGTACAAACACGCAGTAATAACTCATTAAACAGACAATGGAGCAGAAAGAAGAACTGAGAATAACCAGTATGAGCACCATAAACATCTTTTTCAAAGAAAATCCTTTTAGAGGCCTGGAAGGAAGAAGGTAGTTACATGGGGCTGGCTTGCTGGCTGACTTCCAGGGAAAAAAATAGAATATATGGGGAAGATGAAATGAAAATCAAATGTAGACAGAATGCTTAATCTTTTTTTTCTAGAAAAGATCAAAACTCTTTTCTTCCTAGCAACAGCTAAAAATACACAAATACATTCCTAATATTAGTGGCAAAGTACTTATATGGAATTACTGCTTTGTCATAAGGTTAATGTATTTTCTTGTTGCTTTATTTTATCCATTACAATAAGTGTTTAGAGAACACAACTAACAGACTCCACAATATTTGGGCTCTTCATAAACAAACTGAACCAACCTTATCTGTGTAGGCAAGAGAGAAGAAATAAGTAAATTCAAAACAGAAAGTCAAAATTTACAGCAAGCACTTTTATTGTGTTAGGATATTTTTCCACTAAAATGAATTGCTCAGTGAAGAAAACATTTTGCACATAAGCAATGGAGGAGAGTACCTGCATGGAACACTATACTGAAGGTCTGGGGATGGATGGTGAAGGTGTAACAGAAATATTGCTGAGCATTGTGTCAATAAACAGAAATGCCCATAGCCAGAAATGCAAAATATACGTATGGTGCTGAATGACAGGCTGATGAAGTAGTGGATTACTTTCATTGTACATAAGTGTGAATGTATGTTTGGAAAAAATAATTTTGTCTGTACAAAATCATTGGTGGTCTCTCACTGGTCATTAGCAATCAGGAGCCAAGGAACAGAAACTCTGCAAAAGGGTCAGCTCATCATTCAAGAGCCAAGCAGCAAAACAAATGCTGGGAATTATTAGGAAAAAGACAATGTGACATGCACTATCATTTTGCCTCTGTGAGCACTGTGCTTCGGAACCTTAAACATTTTATATGACTCTATTGCCTTATCCCCATCACTTTCATTTGAGAAAATATTATCCTAGAACTGGAGAAGGTTCAAAGAAATAGAGAAGCAATGACCAGAATTATGGAATGACTATAGAGAAGGGATTTTTAATTTGAAAACAAAAAATAAGAAAAAGAAAAAAGGAAAAAAGAAAAAAAAAAAAGTGACTGAGGTCTATTAGCTTATGGAGATCTGGGAAGGATAAATAGAAGATATTTGTGCATGGTATTTTCAAATGCTCCAGAGGAAGCCAAAACTAGCTGCTTCAAAATAAACAATGGTCCTTCATAAAATGGGTAGAGAAGCCTTGGGAACTCCTTGCCTCAGCCAAAACCAGATGCTACAGATTTACATCATTTGGCCTAGTGCAGTTGTTTTTGTGTTCTTGCAAACCACAGTTCCTGTAGGAAAAGTAGTAGAGTACCAAACTTTCATAAATCCTCAGGTTTGCAATGAAAAATCTAAAGCCAGGTTTGCCATCTAATTGCGAGCATCCTCTCTGCTGAGATTAGAGCCTGTTCCAGCTGTAGATCCTTTGCATTTTGAGGTGCATTCCCACTATACTGTATATCTCTCATGCTAAACAATCAGCAATTAGAGTATTGGCTGTCAGAAAAGGAGACAGTGTCCAGGCTTTAGTGATTTCATCGCCATCAGCTGTTTCTGTGTACCACTCAAGGAACACCCAGGATTTAGTTCCTAATTCAGTGCACTCGTAACTCTTGACCAGCATCTCCACTTTCTGAACTAGTCACCAGCTGCTTCTTGACTATGGTTGGAATCAGAACATACATTTCATCTCCCCGAAGGCTTGAACGCAATAGTATTTAAAACAAAGCCATAACTGTTTAACAAGTTGCACGTTCTGTGAGAGTGTAGCAACAAAATACTTAGCAGTAGTCTCATAGAAACATAAAATCATGGAACGGTTGCGTTGGAAGGGACCTTAAAGCCCCCTCAGCTCTAATCCCCTGCCCTGGACTGGCTGCAACTTAACAGATCAGGCTGACCAGGGCTCCATCCAACCTGCCTTGAGTACAGTACAATAATTAACAACAATAATTAATCATATTATAAAACACCATATCCCAAAGGTTTTTAAAATTGCTCTAGAATATCACAAGAAGTTTACAGACAATTAGACAAAATAGAGCCTGGAGAAAATCTCACAGGACTATTATCACTGAAGTCCATAAAACCAAGCTGCATGAGCAGCTGTGACCAAAACGAGTAACCTAAATCCATAGTTTGAATCCCAAAAGTTAGAGCCCTAGATTAGTAGGGTAACTTTTAACATTGCCATATCCCCTCAACTCTTTCATTTGAAACACTTGGAAAAAAAATAAATAAATGCAGCTGCCCTGCAGTGAGCACTGAGTTTTTACATGATTGGATTGTATACTGTTGGGTCAGAAAGAGACACTAGCATTATTTCAAAGATAAGGTGGGAATTCTGTCTCCACTCAGCCCTCTGTCTCCTTCCCAGGTGAGAGTCCTATCTGTTCAATCTCAGAGATCTTGAGTACATGACATATTAGAAATGGGAAAACTCCTCTGGGGCAATATGCCATCCGTGACATAGTGGTCAAAAATAGAGCACTGTAATTAGATAAATAGGCAGACAGACTGGAAAAAGGCAAGAGACAATCTCAAAACATACCTAAGAGGGGGAGGAGGAGAAGATTATAAAACACAGAATTTGACACACTTGCTGTCTGTCATGTTTTCTGGCATATATGAGTCACTTTTTAGGCTGACAAATGGGTTTACATTAAGTTCAAGGGCAGCTAAATCTAGGTAAGATACTTAACTTAGCTTGAGTTTTCCACGTGTTCTTCATATTGCATTTTAGCTGTCTGAGCAAATAAAATTACTGCATAGAGACCAAATTTCAAAACTAGCTTTCCATATTGTGCTCCTCTCAAGAAAGCACCTCTCTATCACTTACAGTACTAAGAGGCTAACTGCAGACAGAGTATTGTGGGCACAAGGTGGATATCTGAACATACTGGCAATTGTAAGCATTGAACAAGCATACATTGGCTTTGTTAAAATATTTCATTCAGTAGAAAAATATAGACAGCATAAGGACTTCTCAGAAAGCACCAAGTAATTTTCATGCCACAAATTAAGTCTAAAGAAATATGCTGAGACTTCTAATTCACTCTAACGTAAGTCTCTCAGGTTTTAGGTAACTTGTCACACAACTCAATTATTTCAGATTGTCTATATGCCTTTAATATAGTACCTCAAGGACCCTAAAGAAATATTTCTTTTTTACCCATTTTCTGCTGTAAAACATTTGTTGTTGTTGTTGTTTGTTTATAACATATATGTTATAATGTTTAGACAGAGTTCTAAAGAATTTTGACCTGAAGATCTGATGGGGGCATTCTAAATGAAAAGCTGTAGGGAGAAAAATACTGACTTTTTCCAAACAGTAGCTGTGGTTGCAAATGTTGATAAAAATTTTACAAGGGTGAAATCCCAAAAAGAATTTCCAGATTTAATAGTTCTAGGAGACTTGGGAAAAGAAAAGGAAAGAAAAGGAAAGAAAAGGAAATGAAACCTCTCCTCAACACTGAAATACCAGACTCAAGTTGAGGATTCCTTCTTTGTTAGTTAAAGAAGCATCAGGGATGAATAAGAAACACCTGAAAGAAATTAAGTCATTAAATACTGCTTAAAGGCAAAGCTTTAGATGTGAGAATATCAATGGAGGATCTTAACTGTGCCATTTTCTTCTAGAGGTGCCTGTTCACAGGACTTCCTTCTGAGATGCACTGGGAGATGAAGGTACTCAGTGTAATAATCACAGGAATGTTATTCTGTTCTTGTCTTGAAATGAAGTCTGAAATAATTTTACAGAGTGATAGAATTATGTGGATTGTGGTGTGTGGGTTTTGTTTTGTTTTTGTTTGTTTGTTTGTTTTTAATTGTGGAGCTCTTCCTTGGGAGGTAATGGGAAGGAAATCCTGAGAATGAGGGCGTTTCTGGACTTTCTTTTTTTAACTTCTTAAGTTCTAAGCATAGTGATTCTGTCAAGAAAAGGGTGGCTGCAGGTTCTTTCTGCTAAGTGATGCTTCTGTGGAAGGCATAATTGTAGAAAGCTGAAGGAATAATGCTTGTCTGCACGTGATTCTCGGTTATTCTCTTCTGAAAATGTGTTTATAAGATCATTAGAGACAAACTTCATGTTTCTAAAGGAGGCTTACAAGCAGTTAAATAGGGATGTTAGTAGAAAACATTTTCTGCAAACTGCTTTTTTTGAAATCTGAAGGTTTTAAAGCTTTTCCCATGCTGTGTAGTGAGAGAGATCTCTTTATATTAATTTGGACTTCAGAGATGTCACATGATATGAACACATTCCAAAAGCTAAGATACAAGATTACTCTTTAACCATAGAACAAACCAACAGGAATTTTAATCAAGACAATATCCAATAATGACTGAATGTTTTTGGAAGGATTCCAGAATACACATTTGGGAATTTTAATCTTGATCGCCTTTGAATTTTGTAAAAAATATTTTAAAGTTGGGGGAACATGCCACTCTGGCTGGTTCCAGAAATGAGCCATCTAAGGTATTAAAGTGTTTCATCTGTTCAGATGTTGAATATTGCAAATCTATTTCAGTAATTCATACCAGATAGGTTTAGAGTGAATGAGCCTAAGTGAAGAAACTTGCTTCCCTTAAAGTAGTTCAGCAAGTCAAAAATGGAAGAAAATATGACTAAGCCAAACATTCCATAAAATCATCATTTTTTTTCAGAAGATATTCAGGCAATTGCTGTTCATAATGTTTAAGAAGTTAAAGTTGTTGAAACTTAACTGTTTCCAGCACTCTGACATACTGAAAATTGTGGTGCTCTGTATAAGCTTCCCTGTGTCTATAGATGCATCTGTGTGTCTGCATATTTACTGTGTTTGAGGTATTCAGAAAACTCGATCATTGCTTTAGGGGAGATCATGGGTGTTAGGATATCGTGATTTTAATGCTGTAGCCTGCATGTGGTGGTGTTTTCTGGTTTTTACTAGAAAGGAATTACAACAGGCTCTCAGCGTTCCTTGAAAGTCCATTGTGTATGCCTGGAATCTTGAGAGTATTAAACCATATAATATTGCCATAAAATATTTGGCTTATCTGTCCCTGAACTTCCATTGGATTACATCATATGTAAACAACTTAAAGCAATTTATAACAATAAGAGATGCTCATTTTAAGCTTGCACCATGTATCTGTTGGAATAGCAATATTATTATCAATAAGAGATGCTATTTTGGGCATGTAGAGATTTAGACTTCTTACGATAAAAAAGGGGCATTTTAAAAAGGTGCTAATCTTTCCTTTCTAGGAAGAACTGGCTTCTAGCTGTTTTGTCACCTGATTATGAAGGTGTCTAATTATTTTAATGGTATGTGGGACGAGTCTACAACATGGGAAAAGTATTCATATTTTTGTTTCTTTACTGTATTTAATATAGATTGCTCTTCCTTTGTTTTCTTCTCATAGCCCATCACACAACTTGATCCCCTCTGTGCAGTGAAAGTTTAAAAGCCTAATTCTGTAAGCTATAGAACAAACTAAGCACAGAAAGGAATTTACAGTATGTTAAAAGAATAGGAGAAGCGGCTAATAGAGTTGTATGTATTTCAAGGGTAGATATAATCAAGTGTGTACAATATAAAGCAGAAGGTTCATAATGATTGAAAAAGGAGAAGGAAGAAAAAAGCTATTTTGTAGTAGCTGCATGAACTCTGGCTGAACCTTACTATTTGGCAGCCTCCAGTAAGGACAGCCTAAGATGAGGCATTAGGGTTTGAATCTGAGAAGCTGACATCAAGCAGACAGCAAGACATGATATCTTATTTTCCTGAGCTATGCTGACACAAATTGAACTCCACTTATTATTTTCTTATGCCAGTAAAGTTGCATTTGGCATTTAAGCATTTTGCTTGCAGATGTTGGAGTGCTGGTTGTCTTAATTTAAATAATTTGCAGATTGTTTGGTAGTATTAAAAGATAGAAACTCATTCTTCATATGAGTCCAATTTTGTAGGCTTTATTTTTTTTTTTCTGACCTTGTGCAAGGTAAGAATTTGATATTAAATCTAAGTAGCCCAGGGATATAAAGCCCATTTTCTGTTATTCAAACCTAGACGAGGAGAAAGTTGCCTTTCAGCTGCTTAACTTATTCAAATATGACGAAAAGATGAAAACTCTTACAATGATTTGATCAAAGAAAAATGAGTTTTATTTTGTTGTCAGGCAGTGTTAATCATAACAGTATTACCCACTGTATATAAATAGTATGAATTTAATACTTTCAGCGTACTCCTCATTCTTGAAGGGAGTCATGTATCACTCTAACATATAGATACCTCTTTTTGTAGGCCTTAATAGATAAGTGGATGGACATTTTTCCTTGGGTACACATGAAGCTTAAACTTCTCAGTCATGATGATATAGGTGGCATGGTGCTACTTTTCATAAAAAGAATTGTCTTTCTGTTGTACATCACGTTGCTTTTATTTGCTTGATTGTATTCCTAATCAAAATGTTCTAAGAGAATGCAAGTGTTTTGTTTTTTTTCTTTTTTTGAGAAGGGAATAAGATGTCAGTTTACGTTGCAATCCCCCAGGGCAAATAGAGAGAATTCATAAAGGGTTAGAAAAAAAATGTACTGCTTTATAATGAAATGTACTTCATGTAATTTATGACTACAGTCTAGTAGTCATCCATTTTTCCCATGCTGTCTACAAATTCTTAATAATTGTCTAGGGGAAAAATATTTTTACTGCTTACTAAGAAACAATATGAAACTCATCTTCATTGTTTAAAAAGAGTTGTCTTTCAGAAATACATGGCCATGTTGTCAGACTATTGTAATGACCTAAGAAAGCATGGGCATGGGCTTTCTTACATGGGATGTAATGAAATCTCATAGGTCTGGTGTAGGCAGAGAGAGTTTCCTGACGATAACAATAGGACAAGGATTTATGGAAGGGTTCTCACCCAAGTTGTTGGTAACTCTTCTGGCTTGTTTTTCTATCTCTAAAATGGATAGACATTATTATTTCTAGTATCTATTTAAAAAAAAAAAAAAAAGCCTTGAAATCACCAGTTGAGAAATGTTGAATGTTATAAATAGCAGGAATATCTAGAAGCAATTGTGACAAGAGATAACTTGGTCTGAAAACAAAGTAGACCAGTTAAGTATCAGTCTGTGCAAAATGATTTACCTAGGTTGCAGCGAGTTAATTATGAAAAATGTGAAAACATATGTCAAATCATAATGTGTATCTTACCTAAAGCAATATTTTAATGTTTTTTTGATAGATTGCCCAGAAAGTTGTTGGGAAAAATGTGTGTGTTGTCCTACCAGGGATTAATGAGAGCAATTAAGAAACACAAAGACATTGCAGGAAATCTCGTTCTCTTTACAATAGAGGATGCTGGGTGACACATCTCTTTTCTGAAAATAAAGATGAGGTACTGTCAGAGGCTGCTATATCAACATAGGATATACTAGAACAAAGGAAAAAATCATAGAGTAAGCAGAAGTTTATTAAAGTAGAAGAGCATATTTCCAGAAGTTCCAGGATCAAATATTTGAATTGCTATGAACCTTTAAATTCAGACTCATTAAAATCCACTTTTATGCCTCATCACCAGTGACCGTCTTTAATAGGAGTTTTATAGATGATCCTGGAAATTGAACACCAATATCGTTCTTTAATATCAGGGGGTACTGTGAAGCAAAAATAAATGAAAATCATAATAGAACAAAAACAGTGTATGTCTAGGAAAGAAAAACATGCCTCACTAATCTATTAGAGGTTTTTCAGACACATTGCTTGCAAAGAGAAAATAACTTAAAACATCTTTGACAGCATTCTGAAAAAGACTATTGAGAAGTGGTCAGATAAAAAGAATCACAGAAACACCAAGGTTGGAAAAGACCTGCAAGATCATCCAGTCCAACCATCCACCTAAAGAGAAATTATTTTGAAGATTAGACACTAGCAGCTCATGTACTTGTGGACCTCATGCAATATATTGTTGGTTTCCGCTCAAGTCCCTTTGAATACATTTAGTGAACAATTCAGAGATGGGTTAACATTTCACCAATGCAGACACGAATGGGGAAGGATGTATCTAAGCAATGTGCTCAGTAAATCACTCAGATTTCCAGAAACCTGGAGAAGTTAAGATATGGCAAGGAAAGGTCATTCTATGCTTATGCAGTCTCTGCGTTATTTTCCTGAGCACATACTGTTTGGCACTGTCAAGGACAAAGTAGTGGGTGTGGTGGATGCTCTACCTACCCTGTTTGTGCCTGCTCTTCTACTCTAAGTAGAAATAAATTGCATGATAATGAAGACTTTGAATTTAGAGTACTAGTATTAAATTAAATGTGAACGTAAGAAGCAGATGTGTCACTGGATCCAAACTGAGCTGGGGTGTGTCATGACTTTCTTTGCCCATGGATGTATCTGACTTCAAGACTTTCTCCTTGTTACTAGTGGTCAAAAGGAACTACAGCTAAATATAAAATAGCACAGAAAACAGATATGTGTTCTGCATCAGAGTAAGTGGAAACGAACATGTGACTAAGATAATTTATTTGGACAATGGATGAGAAAAGTAAAGCTGGTTTAAAAAAAAAAAAAAAAAAACTTCTTCCAGAAAATCAAGATGCATAGTCAGTGCTGGACTTCTGCATTTCTTTCTCACATATTGCTGTTATTGTGCCAAAATTAAGTTGCAACTGTACTATTAAACTTGAGGCAGATTAGCACTGAACTTTCTTAAATCATTCTGTCTTTAGCTTTCTTTTTATTTTTTAGCCTATGTACGCTGTCCTTTGCAGACATCTCTGATCAAGTGTTTGTATGTAGCATGGAGCTAATGAATTACTTCTGTATTCAGTCACTTAGACTTCATGAATCAGTCATCTCCTCCTGAAAACTGTTCTGGTCTGGATCTTTAACTAGTGCAAATTAGCACCGTGCCAAGAAAACCTGAGGTGATACAATACTGTACAAAAGTCAGGGATTCAACCCCATGTTTCTGTGGTACTATCATTCTAGTGTCATTTGTAAATGTTACAGATCTTAAGAGTTATATAAAGCAGATCATCTAAAAGGTCTTCACTAAAATGGTCTTATTTATGAAAGCTTTAACCCCCAAGTCTACAGACCTAAGTGCACTGTGATTGCTGCATTTTGCTTAAATTCTTTTAAGCAACTTGTGCTTGTACTTTAGGAAATAAGAGGGATGGAGGTATAGATGCTGAAAGACCTTTAACTTTTTAGTCTTTTGTCCTCCTTCAGTAACAAGTGCCTACTTCAAACATGGGCTTTTATTCTTTGGAAGCCTCAGTAGTTTGCAGTCCTCCAAGCAATAAAGTTAGGCTGTGCCTTGGTTATACCTTTCCAGCCCAAAAGTACGGCAACGCTAGCAAGGAGAAACAGTGAAGGGAACTGGCAATTCAGAGGGAGGGAGGCAAAAAGAGGGCTCCAAAATAGTGCAAGCTGGTCTGGTACTTCTGCAACAGTGTTTAGGAAATGTCTGATGTAGGGCAGTGCTTGAGTCTAGTCTCCCTTTGTGAGGATTTATAAATGTAACAGAAAATGAGCCAGGTTTAATCAACTTCTTGTACTCTACATTGAGGGTCATCATCTCCAAAACCAACATGATGAAAGATTCCATTTTCACTGCATGGTGGTGATGCTCTGCTGTAAACCAAGTACTGGGTGTCTCTGTGAAGGGGGATGTGAACAGAAACTGGACAGGCTTCTGCCAGAGAGGTCTGTGTGCATTTGTTTGGAGATTCAAGGAATTTGAGTAGTAGGGTGGCATTTTCCCCAAGTTTCTACTTGCAATTAATAAGCTGCAGCAAAGTTTTTAATAATCAGTGTAAGAGCATTTCTTTAGGAAGGGAAACTTGTCCAAATTTCCTCTTATTGATCTCTACAGTCATTGCTAAGATTTATGCAGGGAGGAATTTGGTCTACTGGGTGGACCAAATATGATGCTGTGCTGGGGCGATGGGCAGAATGCACATAGCCGTTTGGTGAATGTGTTTTTGTTTTTTTGGAACAGATTCATTTGAGAGAGGGCATTTTTAGTTGTGGTCACACTAATGCTGACTAGAATGTCATGCTCTGTTTTGGTCTCAACAGTTGCAGAAAAGGCAAGATTGGGGCAGAAAATAATAAGGGACAGAAGTAAATGACTGGGGAGCTGAGGGTGTATCTGTTAAGGAGAGTCTCCAAGCATTTGGAGAAACTGAATCTGTATCATTTACAGGAGTAGTGGCAGAGAGGGTAAATATCTGTACTCCATAAATATAAGCATATTATGTTATGTATTAAAGAAAAACAAATGAGATTCTCTAGAGGCATGAAGGTGAGGACTTAGAGGATGACTGAAAAAGGGATAAAAGCTTTATGGAGGTTCAGTCCCACAAACCTCAGTTGCAGAGAACAATTCTTGATACAGGAGCCTGACCTATGTGAAAGTGAAGCTGGTGGGTGCAGCACAGAGTGCTTCCAAGTGAAACTTAGCTAGTGCTTCTTTTTTCCCTGCTTGGCTATTTCACATCAACCTCATTCAGTCAAATCTTCCTCAGATCAGTGGGACAACCTTTGTACAAGGCAGCACTATTTATTCTACTAGTGGCACAGATATTTCCTGATGTATAACAGCAAAGAAATGGGATTTATGGTTGTAATATCATCTGACTTCTGTATCCAAAATTTAAAATATGAAGGACAACATATGCTTTTTCTGCTTTTTTTTTTTAAAAAAAAAAAAAGCAGAAGAATTATATGCTTGGCATATAGGTTAGAAATGGCAGTGCTGATGAGATTGTATCTGTTATCTTCAAAATTGCTTTAAACCAGAAGCTTGGGTAACAAAGGACAGAAGTTACTTTCATATTAGCATATATGTCATGTTTAATCTATCAAAAGGGAATTGTAATTACTTTTCTCTCTTCTTAGCTAACTTTAAAGAAAGGAAGTCATGAACCTATAAAGTAAATGTCATCCTGTTTAGATAGTTATAGTTTTATAGGTAATTTGTTGCAGATTTTATGCAGATAATTTATAATTATTTCCTTTCATGCTCATCTTTTAGCCTCAGGTCCACTTTCAACACAAACATAAGGACAGCAGATGCAGGGAATGTATCAATGAATCTGATTTATTTTACTTTTTTCTTTTTAACCAAATTTGGTGTGCACATTTACAAGTTTATCAGTGACTGCACTGCTACTGAAGTTGGCAGTAGTTTGAACCATGTAAGCACTATCAAAGTGAAAACCACGTGGAGGTAATAATTAGCAGGTTTGGTTAGGCAACCTATGACTTGCAGGATAAATTTGTGCAAGGAGGAATTCATTTCTTCTCTCAGCCTGAGTCTTTGTTAGTGCTTTGTTTTGGAAGCTCTGCTGAAGGTGGCTTTGAGCATGCTGTGCTGCTGCTGGGAGGGAAACAAATTGCATACTCAATTGCGCAGGGAACTTTAAATTGTCAAATGTGTTGAACTGCGTATACAGCAGCAAGATGACTGTATTTGAAAATAGTTTGAAATTGCCAAAGCTGCTTGCCCTGAGCATGTTTTCTACCACAAAATAGTCTGTATTTTCTGCTTCATGGCTAAAACCTCTATGTTGGGAAAAACTCTGAAGCAGTCCCAGGAAGCAAAACAGAAAGAGTATACTTATGCAAGACAAGATTTGTTACAATTGTTTGCTGGCATTATAAGATAATTTCATTTTTTTTTCTTGCTCTTTAGAAACCTCTTATGGAATTAAGAGGCAGAAAACTAGTATTCATAAATATTTGAATATGTTAAGCCAAAATGTGGATTTGATTTGTTACAAGTATTGGCAGTCTGTCTGTTGACTGTCCTTTCTCTTCCAACCTGCAATAAATCTATGAAAACATTATTTCATCACTCATTAGCCTCAACTGATTGAGTTATCCACCGGAGGAACACTCCCTAGCCATCAGAAATAGCAATTGGGCTCTACAATATCATATGCACTTTATGTTGCTAAGGTACCCATATATATAAGTGTAGCAATCTCTTAGGGCTCTGACTAATAGCACCAGTGCTAAACAGCAATACAATGTGACCAAAAAGTCAGCTCTCTGTCAACAGCAGGCAAACAGTGATACAGCTAGTGCCATGTCCTCCTGCCTTCGACTTCCCAGTTAAAGTACTGAATAGTCATTTACATCTGGGTTGATTAGGGAAACCTTTGACACAAGCCTGGAGTGAAACTTAAACTTCTGCTCTGGATCCGTAGGGAAAAATGCTTAACCAGCTTTAACCTCTCTCCAACTGCTCCTTTCTGGCTGTTATGAAACATGAATTCATCTGACCTCTTCAAGGTCTGTTTATATCTTCCTGTCTGGGAGATCCAGTCATTCCTTCCTTCAGCCTGCTGCAGACAAATGAATATCTCATGGCACTGTCATATAAAAAGCTACTTAAAACATTTCAAAGCCAAAAGGGCTGCTAGTTTATACTCTTTGAAAAATCAACACAGTGTCTAAACAGCTCCATAATACACCAAACTTCTGCAGCTTGGATTTATTTCTTTCCAGCTCTGTTTTTTTTCTGTTTGACCAATACGTTGCCTCTGTTAGCAATATTTTTCATTTCAATAGTAGAAAGGATTAACTTCTTCATCCAGAAGTTGCTTCAGCTGCACATTCAATTTATTATGTTGAGACCAGTTTTTCAAAGATGTTAAGCAGTCTGAATCCAAGAGCAGTGAACATTATCTGGGAGTCCAGCCTCTGTGTAGCATGGTTCTGGTGTCCAAATACAAGAAAACAGCATCAGTAGCACAGAAGTAGTTAGTGACCCTACTGACCACTTGCCAAACCACAGCTTAGTGAGATTTAGAGCTGGAATGTGAATGAAATTATTGGTGTTTCCTGATAATTTTATGTGTCCTTTAGAGTAGAACTCAAGAGAGGTTAATCCTGTGCCTGGCCCATTTTTTTGCTCCACTGCAGTCTTCTACATCAGCTGGAAATCAAATACAAGATGCAATATCTCAGCAGTTCCTGGACAGAAAACATCCAGCTTTGTGTTACATTTGCTGAATAGAGGAAATCAAAGCCATATATGGGCACCCAGCTTGTGTTACAGAGGTGTGATAGGGATGAATATAAAAGTTTGTCACTTCTCCTACCTTTGAGGGTAAGTATATAGTTTTATTACTGTTCTGGCTGGTGCAGTCTATACTGTGTAACTGCAGTTTGCTCACAGGAATAATTTAGGAATTAGTGGGTAGGTATAAAGATCCATCCAATGCATTGGTGAGTAGACAGGAATGTTAAATTAGAAACAGGACAGTGCTCCAAATTTGAAGAACGTCTGAAAAAATAATGGAGCGAAGAGGATTATGACAGTGTGGAGAAGCAGGGGGAAGGAATGAAGTAAAAACAGACTAGACAAAATAAGATTAAAGAGTTTAGGAGAAGCTTAAAAAAAAAAAAAAAAAGCCATCAAAAGAAAACACAAAGGCATGGAAGAAAGGCTGAAAAAAGAAAGAGTGAAAGCTTAGGAAACAATGAGTGCCTGAAGCAGCTATGCCCCTGGGCTTCTTGTAGTGCTCAGAACTCCAACCACCATGGCTGTGTCCCGTACAAAATGGTTGTCCTTGGGCTTTAAGAAAAGATCTGTGTCTACAGAACTGTTTTGACTTTTTAATCCCTATTCTGCCAACTGTATTATCACCCAGCCTAAAGACTATGCAGCATCTATAAACATCTGTAACGTTCAGTTCAAACAAAAGTTTGAGGGAAGAGAAGATTTAAAAGGAGCTTTTTGAATTCATTGCAAAACACTGAACAATCAAGGATTCTGGACTCGTATACATACTTGGGAGTTAAGAGTTGAAATAAATTTAAATCCCACACTGGTTATGACCCCATATATACATTTAATTCAGGTGTAATAACATCATTTTCATCCTTAATCTCATTTATATGTGGTAATAATGTCTTGTTAAAACCTAGGCTACACTACCTGGCTACACAAACAAGCCAATTGACTCAATCTTGTGGATTGTTAAAGATGAATGGTACAGTTCCTAGCAATAAAAGAAGCATTATCTGAGTAGGGAAAGTACTCAATTTTTTTTAAAAAGGTGTGTTTTTTTTGTTTTGTTTTGTTTTGTTCCAGATCATGCTATTTTGACTAGGATAGCTTATTGAATTATATTCTATGGCTTTACCTCCTTCCCCCATATAAATCTATACATTTTTATATTTTCTATAATTTCTTTGGGGGCTGTTTCCTTTGTAACATATGAGAATATTTTAATTTGGTTTCCTCTCCATTCCAATCATTTGGGGTTAAAATTTCTCTAATAGCCTAATCCCAGTCCAAATAAGTTTAATGAGAAAACTCCAATGTGATAAAATGGAACCACATTTTCCCTCCTAAGCTTGCACAGGTGACTTTTCTGGCATAATTGTATCATTCAAGGGTAGAATGAGGTATGATCTGTGACTGGCATGAGCAAAAGCTTTCAGTGTGGCTGCAGGTAAACAGGTAAAAAAAAAAAAAAAAAGTTGCCATTTTCACTTCATTCAGTGGGATTGAGGAAAAATTACTGTATTGAAAGTGGAGCTTTGTTGCTACAAATGGCTTATGCAGCATAATGATTGGATATTTGTACTCCAGCAAAACCCTCCAAGCCCAGACCTGAATTGAATTACGCCCATGTAAATTAAGCATAATTCTGTTGCAGACTTGCAGCAAAGACCCTTGGTCTATGCCACGTAGATAGAAGGTTTGCCAGGGTGAACTTTTCTATTCTGAGAGAAAAGACGACCTGTCCTGGCAGTTCACCACAGCTCTCTCACAGAGATGAGGTTACTACTCATCAGGTTGCCATGTTCCCCAAATGTAGAATGTAGACAGCATGACAAACTCTTGCAGGCATCCTATTCTCACGTGCTTTCTGTTATGCCTCTTCACTTTGATCTGCTCTGCCTGCACCAGTGAGATCAAAGAAAAGCTGAGCTCTGCCTCTTATCTCTGTGCTTCTGTGTCTTTTCTTTCCTTTTTTCTTTCTTTATTTCTGACAATTGTACAGTGAAGGGAAAGCAAGACATGGAGGGAACTCCTCCAACAACCCCAGCCAAACCTAATGCACTGCATCAGGAAGAGGCTTTTTTCCTATTGCCTGAAGTAGTTGACTGCTGAAAATGTTAGAGGCTGGGTAAGCTGGATTTCAGCATTTAGCTTCACAGGAGCAATATCTCAATTCTTATTCTAATTCTTAAAGTTCACGAGGCTGAAAGAAAGCATTCATAGTGTTGTAGGTAGCTTGTTCTGAAGAGGCAACAGGAGGCTTAAAAAGTTGTGATGATTTTGTTAATGAGTGTGACAGCTGTACTTTTCTAGAATAGAACTTTGGGATACTGATATTGTCCTTATAAAAAAAAGCAGATTCCTGCATAGGAACCATTCTCTCTCAGCTGGAAGAGACCTCACCTAAATCAGATCAATTTGGAGATGTCCCTATCAACAGAGCTCTGCCATTAAGTCATGCTTTATGCACCTGATTCTTTTGTTAAATCTTTTCTCATTAGCCACATAGAAGAAACATAACTAGAATGTTAATACCTAAATGATCTTTGTCTTTCCAACTCTTCATCACCCGTAACTTCCAAGTGAAAGAAATCTAGAATTCCCTTCAGGTGGCATTTTAATTTGTATCCAGGGCACATTTTAGAATCAAATCTTGTTTTCCCTCCCTTACTGTACTGTCATGGCATTGGCAGTCCCTAGAATGCCAGCTGAAGGATGCGATTCTACCTGCTGCTACAAGCCAGGGCTGGTGAGTGCTCAATTCCCAGAGGTGGTCGAAAGCAAAACTTTTGAGACCCTGCTGTGAACTGACAACCAACTCTTTCTCTTTGCTCTCCTTCTTCTACAACATGATGCTACTTGCTTGGTGTAGACCCTGACACGCTTTATTTGAGGAGCTCAGTTCCTCTTCTGGCAGGGAATTGTTTACGAGTATGTCAGCTTCTCACTCTCCACTCTTACATTAATGATCTCATTTTGCATTTATTGAACACTTCTGGATTCATTAGGTCAAGTTCAGGATCAAAAGCTACATGAAAATTCACATTTTGGAGGAATGAATGAACTAGCATGTTTGAAAAAACAAACAAACAAAAAATTATATTTATGAAGAATCCAGGCTAAAACTTTGCTGTCTTTCAAACCACATGAATAAGCTTTCAAAAGAAGTCTGCTTGTTGGAGAGCTGGGATACACATATTAGCAGAGCTTTTCTCTCCAGTGTACTGCTTTCATATTTTCAGTAGCAAATGAACTGAGACTTAAAATGAATGAGCTGTTTAAGAGTAATATGCCTCCCCTTGCACCTGCATACATTGATGGCTACCAGAAGAGCTATGTAGCTGGAGTTTCAGTAGCTCTGATTCTTGTATCATGATTATTATCTGAAGTAATGCATTTAAAAAGCACAACAAGTGCTGCCAATCACTATAGCAATCTGTGCTAAGCCCAGAAAGACATCCTTGTTTATCTAGTTCACTGTTCTTCAAAGCAAAATCCATTGTGTGTAATTCTACCAACTTTATTTATCCTGATTTATGTGATTATGCATATGGTGCTGATTCTTGCCTTCAGCTGTATTTGTTGCAGTTACACACTCTTGCTTTAAAAACGCTGTCGTACTTCTGGAGGCTGATCTTTTTAATTCCATGTTTAATTCCATTTTCACACTGTTCTGTTGACTTCCTTTTTGTATTTCTAGAGCAGGAGTATTTGCTACAGTAGGAGTGAGGCACACTCACAAGGCTTGACTCTGTCTTGCGATCACTGTTGGTCTTCTAATACTCTTCCTGGATCTTTTTACCTGAAATGTGTGTAACAATTTAATGCCTTCTGGAAGGGAAGAAAGGCTTCCATTTAAAAAATAAAAATAAAAAAAAATCATATAATGAGTTGCATGGCAAAAGGATTTGTGATCTGAATTATTACTGAACAACCCAACACTGAGTATCCTCTCATAATCATTTGCATTTATAGTGATATAGGAACCGGGTCTTTATGTAACAGCTACAGAGCAAGAACCCTGTGGTTTTGGCCGTGGGCTTCCACAGCTGAGCTGTCTGTGAAGTCAAAACGCAGGGCCAGCTCAGCCTAACACTAGGGGCAGCGTGTTAGGGATGGTTTCTTGAAAGCATGCTGAAAACCCCCAGCAGTCCATTTTTTTTTTTTTTCTTTTAAAGATGGACACACATTTCTTCTACATGTCTGCCAACAGCTTGCTAACCAGTACATATAAATGTTAGCCCTAGATGGTTGAATCCCTCAGCCAGTTCTGTTTCTCTCTCTAAGCTGATGCACAGGAAGGACAGCTGTGGATGTTATGCTTCAGTTTCAGTCCCTCAGGCAGTAAAGTATTCCTGTCTAATCACAAGAACAGCTGGGACACAAGTCCTATGCTTCCCTTCTAGTTTCTGTGTTCATCCTGCACTTAATTCAGCTCCTGTGGGGCTCGGGGACAAACTTGCTGGAGAATGTGTAGGTAGACATCTAGAATCACCTTGCAGTTTCTAGGGGATGCAAGTCTTTGTATTATTGCCCCTGAAGTAATTCCAACTCTTATCTCCTCATCCTTCCTCTTCGAGCCAATGACCTTGCTGACATTTTACCTATGGGTCTGTGCTGAAAGCTTAGGTTTGATTAATTAGTTTCCATGTCTTTTAAGGTTTTTGATACATTTTGAAAAAGTAATCTAGGCCTGTTTATCCTGTGCTTACTATCTATGTGAGATTTTACTAAAATGTGTGTCATCTGAATAATCCAGATCTTGTGTTCTCTGTCACTAACCCACCATATTTGGCCAATTAAACCTTTCCTATTGAGCACATCAGCAGAGGCCTCCCAGGTCCTATCTGAAAGATGCTGGGAAGCATACTGATACTATTTTGCAATAGGCTATAGAGAAGAAGTAAATCAGGACAGGGAACCATTAATTTGTTAATGGTCATCTGAACTGTATTTGGGTTTATTTGGAGAAATTAGTATGAAATCTAAAACTCCAGGCTCTGAGTGTTTATTTTTCCAACAGTCGTTTCTTTTCACAATTCTTTTCACTTTTTTGATGAAGTAATTCGGGATAAAATACAATATTTTATGCAGATTAAATCAGTTGGAAGATTTTTAGTATCCAGATGATTAATTGTAATATGTAAGAAAGGACATCTTCACCCTCAGTGCAAGCTTCTCCAAAAAGTGTTGTACATTTATTTTTAGAGGGCATGCCTGATGGGCTGCTTTTAAATTAGGGTGTAACAGAGGATTAGATCAATCTTGTGTCAATTAAATAGACGCTAGCCTCATTTTAGCACTTCTTGTGCTATCTCACAGTTCCGTTATGATGGACTGTTGCACAGTTGTTCTCAGATGCTTTCTCTTTGTAGGGGATCTTGAAAAACAAGCGGTGCTCTTATGGCCAAGGGAAGAGGGAAAATCTGATGCAAGTTGCTCCTGTGTGTCTCGCAGCAATGTTCCCAGAAAAGGCATCAGCCACCTGGAGAGCCACTTGAACTTTCCTCTGGTTGCAGTTTTGGGTGGCAGAAAGCCTGAAAGCTGCAATATAGGGAATCTGTCTCCAATCTCTGCTCTTCCATGTGTTTTCTTCTTCTTCCTTTCTACCCTGTCTCCAAAACCATTGCAGTTCAGGAGGGGTACCTCCTGTAATGATATGTTATAAGGAAGAGAGAGAGTTTTGATGGGTCTTGAAGAGGGCTGGGCAGAAGGTTACTTTTGCTTCTGTTCTTTTTGCATCAGCCTAATTACAGGCAAGTCTCCCTCAAAGAAACAACCAAAGAGCTCTATGCATTATGTTTGCAGCTTTACTCTGATGAGTAGTTCAGCTGTATGCACGTAAGTGCTCACAGGATCAAGCAGGATAAAGACAAAAAGCAGACGAAGCAAAGGAGAGCGAGTTAGACATACAAGTGCAGTGGTCAGGGTGATGATAGGCACATATGTTGTTAGTTCCTCTCCCCCTCCCTCCTGCCAGCCACTGAAACAAGCAACATATGATAGGAGGAGAAGAGAGGTGAAAATCTGAATCTGTGCTTGGAAGAAAAACACCCATCTGTAAAAGATTCATATTTCATAGGTCTTGCTTGCGCTTCATTTGCACTCTCTGAGTGAAATTCTGTTAGGGAGCCCTGTGGGCCATCCTACCCCATCTCAGAGCAGCAGAGGGAAGCTGCACTGCAGTCACCTCTTTTAGGGAGGGAGAAACCTTTCTTTTGTCAAGCAGAGGTGCTCCAAGGTCTTCAGTGCACATAGTGAGGATGGAAAAGTAATGATGCTTACATTTGAATTTCATGAGACAGCTTGACTTTCTGATAGGTGTGTTTCAGGTTTGGAACAAAGGCAAATATGTTTTCAATTTCCAGTGAAAATGAACTCTGAAAAAGATCAGTTTTAGTCAATTTTCATTTCACAATTTTGATTTAACAATTTTATTTTACTTTCTACACTTACCTGTGAAGCTTTCCAGAACCATATTACTGATGTGCTACATCTGGTGTAATCTGATTGAAATCTTCCATTTTTAATAACTTTTGTTATTCTTGAAGGGCACTGCTATTCACTACTGCTAAAAAACAAACAAAAAGCCATCTTCATCTTCTTTCCTAGATCTCTCTTGTTTACTAATGAACTCTCTCTTGTTTAGTAATGAAACAGTATGAGAACACGTGCTTGACTTCACAAAGAAGTGAAGTTTCTCCTTGCATTTACACATTTATGGATATGGTACATACTTCTGTGGAGTGAGAGAACATTTAAATTTTAATAGCTTTATTTTGAAACAAGGCTTCAAGCACAGATGTAAATAATTCAGCTCTTGAAGGCTTCCAGTGTGCTGCTAATAGTTAGTAGTGTGCCTAGAATTTGTATATGTAGACATGAAGGCAGATATTAAGCAGCTCTACCCATGGCGATGTCACCACAAGGCTATATGGTGGTAGGTGAGTCATGGAGGTTCCCTGTCTTCTTGTTTGTTGAATAGGTTATGAGCTATCCATTTCCCTGGAATGCTGTGATCCTCAAATAATGGATGATGTGAACATCTCTGTTGAAATACCGCATCATTTATTTTCCCCTGCTCTTTTGCCAACGTTTGAAGAGGTTTAGATCTACGATGGTTCAGACTTTAAAGCTACTAGCAGTACTGCAGTAACTGTTTTCAATTTTTAAAAGATCTGATTTCCTACCTTCTTGAAAAACATTTGCCACTTAAGCCTCAAATGCATTCTTACAGAAATGGTAGCTTATGTTTCCTGTGCCTCTCCAAATAATGATGTATAGTATTCAGTACTTAATTCAAACACAAGAGTAGTCCAACCCTTTGTATTTTGGAAACTGGCTCGTGTCACAGATGTACTGTGATATGTTTGCCTTGAATCTTTACTACTTTGTAATTCAGGCAGTATCACCTTGCTTCAATCTTCTTCTGAAAAAAGGCAAAATTCAGAACTTTGACAGTCATTTTTCAAAAAAAGTAAGCAGAATGCACTGAATTTAGGTCTTGAATTTCTGGGTTTCTGGAATTTTCACTCCATGTTTTAGGCATCTAGATCTCTTTTTCAATTTGAAGTGACATTAAAAACATTTGGTCAAAAAGAGTCAACAAAATTTTCCTAGACCATTTCCTCCTGTCAATACAATTCAACAGATTGGAGATGGTTCATAAAAAGAAGCGTACATATTTGTAACTGGGTATATGAAGCCATCCATAGCTAATCTACTATTCCAGCAGATATCACTAACACGCTGTAAGGCTTCCTTTGAGCCAGGCTCTTTGCACGTTCTCGCAGTGGGGAAATATTAATGAAACACATCATCCTAGGAATGTCCCTATTACCACTTCTGTTTTAAAAGCTGTCCGCAGTAATGAGCTCTACATAACCTTTTGCCCCTCAGATTTCTACAGAACGATCCACCTGGCAAAGAGTTAAGTGCAGACCATAACTACGCAGTACAGCCTGCAAGTGTCATCATCTTTTCCCTGCGAACCCTGTGTGCCTGTGTGTGTGTCTGAGTGCACATTTTAAAGACCTTGCCTAATCACACCTCACTTATTTTTAAGTAGAACATGTGGTTTGACTTTGCACCCACTTTTCTACTGGAAGACTAAATGTTAACACCCAGAGGCACCTGTCTTAGATTAGCGAATAGTTTACTACAAATGATGGAACCAAACTGATGGGATTATACTTGGTTCAGAAACGCGAAATTGAGTCAAATAGGATTTTCCCATTTATTTATTTGCTTCAAAGTACAGAAGATGCTGAAAAAACAAAGGGAAAATGTCTCTAATGCTGTAGCTTTAAAAACATCTGACAAGTTCTGCTGACATGTTTTCTGTGTGGAAGGACCTGAAAATCTCATGTCCACTTGACAAGAGCATTTTTGTCATTCCACAGTGGCAAAACAAGTGCAAAATGTGAAGTGGTCTGCACATATGGCCTTAGAGGGCACTGAGGTTTGGTGAGGGTCAACTTTTTTGGGATCTGGGTAAATTTCATGGTCCCAGCTGTCCAGATGATTTGCAGAGGACACCAATATACTGAAGCAACCTGCTGTGAATCTTCATCCAAACAGGCTAATGCATGGCAGGCATCCTGTTCTGTCCTTGATAACTTCAGAAAACTGAACCAAACTTCCAGCTAGCTTGAGATTTCCTCTTCTGATCAATAGGGTATAAATTACAGAATCTTAGATGATTGTAGGAAAATCATGTCCTTATACTAACACACACATTCATGCACGTTATTACTTTGTGTTTGGGCTGTAAGTTTCTTTTTTTTTTTTTTTTTTTTTTTTTTTTTATCTCTGTATCTCTCAAATTATTCTGCTTGCCAGTACCCCTGTTTCTCTGACTAGTGTTATATGCTGCTTTGGAGTAAATGCGTATATATATGTACTCAAGAGAAGTGGAGTTAATAGAGGTCAGTTGTTTTTCCTGATTCCTTCATATTGTCTTCTGCTCTCCCCACTGAACCTCTCTTTCTCCCTTTATAGGATATTTTTGCTGTGTCAGATAGTGCAGTAATGTTTTGTGACTTCTTTGGAATGAGTGCTGCATTGTTGCTGTAATATTGTTGCCATCACATTTTCAAATCTCCTTTTTTAGATGTCTTTGCTAACACAAATTGAAGTAATTTAAATGGCAACTTACAAATAAGTGTTTTTTTTATTTTTTATTCTTCTCAGTTAATTATCTATTTGCTGGAATGAATGGAACAGAACCATGAACCCCTTTTTCCTTTAAGCTTCTAGTAAAACAGACTGAATATATTTCATTTTGAACATCTTTACATTCTGTTATCCAAGCACAGGTTATTTTTCTGACATAGGAAGCCTTTGTGTTCGGCAGTGGGTAAATGGAAAAATAAGATACCAAATATAGCACAAAATGGTTTGTTTTAAACTACAGTGCTACACCTGACCTAACAGAAATATGGCATTTTCTAATTGCTCATGCTGCTTTGCCGTAGGCTTCTGCATGGCTGTGTTGCCCCTTGATGAGAAGTTAGTGTAAAAATGTTGCTTGCACATAGAATAATAGAATAACCCAAATTGGAAGGGACCCATAAGGATCATTGCGTCCAGCTCCTGGCATATACTCCAGATTTTCTTACACTGATGAAAAATCCTACAATAAAAACTACTGAAGTAATGTGCATCATGGTTTGTATCTCTAGATGTAACTGTTCTCAAAAGCCTAGGGCTGAAATGGTACTTATTAACTCTTTGATAGAACAAAGTCACAGAATAGATGTAAATAAACACAGTAGGGGAATTGTGAATTATTAGGGACATCATGTTTCCAGCAGATGTTCTTGTCCCATAACAGCAGCTGATTGAACAAGGCTGCTTGCCGCTGGCCCTGGAGCCCCACCGAGCTGAGTCAGCATGCTGTATTTGTGGGACTGCATCTTCTCCCACCCTTCATCATCAGCCATATGAGAAGGCTTGGATAACGAGAGAGTGAGAATTCCTGCTCAGCACCGTAGCTGCTGGGCAGGGGACACCAAGGAGAGTGCTAGGAGATTCAAGATGCTGATTTGCAGCTCCTCATTCTTTATTTGTACACCACTGCATTGGGTATGGCTGGAGCTGTGTGTGCAGTAAGAGGCCTGCCCTGCAGCAGTGAAACGTTGTGGGTGCATAAATCTCCAGCATTTATGATAAAAATCTGTGTTGTGGACGTTTTCTTATCAGAGTAGATCAGGGAGAGGAGAAAAAGGAAGGGCTGAGGAAAGGCGGCTGACAGATTTGAGCTGCATGGAAATGCTGGCCACTATTTAAAGGAGGCATCTGAGTCCTGCTCTCCCTGGAGCTGGTAATAATTGTGCCTTTTGCTTCCATGGGAATAGGCTCAGGCCTTCAGCTGACAAATGTTTGCATATAGCCCAAATCAAGTCATTAGTTGCCATGTGTCCAACCTGTATTTTGGGGCCCTCCAGCTGAAAAGTCCATTTGCATATTTATCCCAGCCAGGAACATGGTAATTAAGTCTGTGGCATTGTACACAACCCCGAGGAAAGTCTGTAATTCAATAGTTCAGAGAGACTCCTGCTGATTTCAATGGGTTTGGAGCAGCCACAAACTCAGAGGGTGTTTACTGGATCATGGGCAACCTAACTACTTGCAAGAATTATTAAATTAACACTTCAAATTATCAATGCCTCCACAACATTCAGCCAGCCCCCACCTTTCAGACTGCAGAGAAAGCGTTACAAATGGGGTGAACTCTGCTCTTTGATGGGGTCTGCTCTGTGTGGCTGTACATCATGCAAGTGTGCACAGCACTTGTGTCTCAGCTCCCAGCAATGTGGACCAGCCCTGGCTGTAGAGGGCAGGAGGTAGGCTTGGGTCTAAATGATGTACAGCGCTGTCCTAACAGTATGTGAGGAAAGTGATCGCACTGGAATTTAGCACAAAGGCTTTGGCTAGCAGCTAAAAGCTGATCTTTTTTCAAACAAGCAAACAGCTGCAGTGACAGAAGTCCGTGCAAGGCAGGTAGGTCTTCTGCATAAGGGAAAAATGTAGCAGAAAAAAAAAACGTTTACCAGAGGAGAAAATCCTTAAGTATGCTTCATGGAGATAGGCCAAAAACAGTTCCTGCATCTGGGGTTTTACTCTACTGAAAGAGGTATAACAATCATTTGTGTGACTCAGGAAAATTTATTTACATATGTTTGTATTTTCAGGGACAAGTATACAAGCTATATATCTCCCTTTGATTTTCATGGTGTGTATGATGTGCAAAGGTCTGACTATCCACTCCCCAGTACACGCACAAAATTCCCTGCTCCACTTCCAGTACTTTGGCTTCTCTACTCTAACTCCAGCATCTCCTATGCAGCTGATAATCTTGTCATTTTTTGTACAGCTATTGAAGAAACAGGAAATATTGCAGAATATGGTAGCTGTCTTTAAATTGAAAATGTGTAGCCTTTTGGAAGGTGATTGTAATGCCAGCCAAGGATTTTGTGCAGTGATGCCAGTGCCTTCCCCAGTTCCTCTTGCACATTAGCACTCTGACCACCATCACCAATATGGAGTGAGCAGGAGAGGGGTTTTTATGGCATATTGCATTGCTGGATGAAAAGGGATAAAAGGAACTTTGCATGAAAACAAGAAAGATTGAGTGAGAAGCAGCTGAGGATGCCTGCAAGAAACAAAAACATTGGGACCAATTCAAAGCCCATTGAAATCAATGGAAGGATTTCAATGGGCCTTGAACCAGATCTTCTTTAGTGAAATCAAATGGAGAAATAATAAACGGGTTTGGGAGAGAAACAAATTTGGAGCTGGTGGAAGTAGATGGCACAGCTGTAAAGAAAAAGAGTTCTGGCAGAAAGGAGAGGGCCTGGGCAGTTGAAAACCAAGATAGGGGTTGGCAGCCAGCAGCAGCGGAGTTTGGCAAGTGACTCAAAAATGCTGAGTGCGAGATTTGTTTGCTTGTTTTTGTAGCGTGTGCAGCAAACAAGGATCAGAAAGGATCAGAAACACTGTTCTGTTTTCCCTGGGGACTTCCCTTTCCTCTCCCCAACTGCTGGCAGTCCATTTTTTGGCTTTTTGAGTACCTTTCCCTAAAAATAACACATTCCAAGCAAGTTTGCAAGTAGCAAACTGTGAATGTGGCTTAATAAACTCTCAGCTTCTCAGCAAAACATCTAGGACACTTTTTTTTTTTCTTTGCAAGTACATAAATAAATAAAATTACATAATGATTTGCCATGTAACTATTAAATCCAGATTGAGTTCCTGATCTTAACCAAACCAGCCTCAGCTCCTGTTTCCCCATCCTGGCAGTAAATGGCTTACTGAAGGTTTCTGGGAAATGGGAACATATAGGAAAGAAAAAAAAATCACAACAAACAGAAGTATGAATTTAATTACCAATACTATGCTCCAAGCTCCATGGGGAAGGAGAAAGATAATTGCTTAGGGTCTCTGGATAGAATCCCGTCCCCATGGCCCAGACAACAGTCAGTCTAGCCAGCATCTCAATGACAGGAGAGCAATGTGCAGTGTGTTTTCTAGTGTCAGTGATTCTGCATAGAGTCATAACAAGTAAACGAAATGGTAATTAAAAATGGAAAGAAGCACTGGCCAGAGGTGAGAACATGTGGTACAGGAGGGATCTGTTCTTCATTGTGTATAAAATGGCAAGATAAAAATATACGGCAGCAATAAGTGCACAGTTCTCATGGGGAATTTTTGCAGAAGGCTCCAGATTGAGAAATAAGGATCTGAAAGGGAAAGGTGGAGGTGTTGTCTCTCTTCTCCCAGGCTGAATAAAATGCTGGGATGATATGTGGCAGCCCAGGAAATGCAAAGATGTTGTTGCGATAAAGAAAATAGCCCCTGGGGAAAGCAGATTTCAAGTAGCAAATATGTTTGCAAGGGATGAGTGTGGGCTTCTGAGGAGCACGTAGGGCAACGAAGAGTGGGATGTGCTGCTGTCTGATGGAGAAGGTCTGCGGGGTGCCCCATTTCCCACTGCTGCCACTGCCACTGATGATGAGCGTAAGGGGACATCCTTTGTGCTGCCAGTGCTACAGGTTGCAGACCTTTCCATTGGTAGAGTTTGGAGTCAGCATCTCTCAGGGGGTGACACAAATCTAATTTTGAAGGAAAAATCTTCTAGAGAGAACAGAACCCCTCTGTTTTCTTCTTGTTTGTTGGTGGGTTTTTTTTTTAGGCAAACAGACATGCAATCTCTCTGAAATATTTCAACAATATCACAGATCGCTGTCTGTACAGATCAGTCCTTTTTGGCTTGAAAACCAAAGTAACTTGGGTTTTGAAATTTACGTATTACCATTTTCGTATTTAAAAACAAACAAAACAGGGAAGAATTTATTTGAAAGGCAGAGAGACTTGAAGCACTGATAGATCAAGTCATATTTCTCTTTGATGCAGGGAGGACGGAGTCCCTTCTCTTGAGGCTGCAGTTCCTTGCTGCCACCCTGCTGTGATCTGACCTTTATGCAAACACAGAAATACACACCTGAGGGCTGTGCTGCTGACTGCTTTCAGCTGTTCCTCCATTCTTAGACACCATGTTTTGGAATTTTTGCCTGGTTTCTTAATAAGATTTGAAGCAACTCTCTTATTTCACCCAAATTGACACAAAATTATTTTCTATCTAGTAAAATGTCTTCTAGCTGGAGAAGGGAATGGCATTTGATAATGAGTTGATAACTCAGATCTTTTGAACCTCTTCACTGATTATTTCTATAATCATTTCTTAGTTAGTATTCCTATGCTTATTTCTTGTTGCACAATTACTCTGCAGGGCATTGATTATGGAGTGCATTTTATAGATGTATACACAGAAAATTGATGGTTTTAGTATAATTCTATTAAGAATTCAGGCAATCAAAAGGCAGAAATCTGTAGTATAGTTTTTCTCACAAATCATTTTCAGGCTAGTTTTAAACTGTAAGACATTGGAGGAGAAAAATGTCTCTGTGTTTGCTAAATGGCTACTTCAGTGCAAACTGCATTTTGACAGAAGACTTTGATCTCTATAGGACTGCAAATGACTAAAAATTAACATGAGGCTGAGCACAGAGAAAGTGTTCAGCATAAGCTGAGAAGCTGTGATACCTAGGAAACAAACAGGGCTTCACCCACCACGGTTTTAATACTTGGTTGCCAGAAACTCTCTTTTGCTACAGGTGTGCACCATGTTAGTTCACCACATGTTAAATCCCCACTTTGATAGCAAATTGGTAGAATATTTAAAAACCCATTTCTCACTAAATATGGGAGGGCTGAGATGGGAATAGAGCTATGTTACATAGGTGAAGCAAATAAACACTTCTTTTCCTGACAGTGCTGTCCTCCATATGAGATTCAAAATCATACTAATGTCTTCAAGGTTCTTTAAGAGGAACACCAACATTATAGAATTGTTTGAGCTGGAAGAGACCTTTAAAGGTCTTCTAGTCTACCCCCTCTGCAGTTAACAGGGGCATCTACAGCTCCATCAGGTGCTCAGAGCTCCATCCAGCCTGACCTACAAATGTCCCCCACCTCTCTGGGTAACCTGTGCCAGTGCCTCACCACACTTACTGTGAAAACCTTCTTCCTTATATGCAACCTAAATCTCCCCTCTTTTAATTTGAAACCATTTCCTTGTGTTCTAGGTTCCTGACTTGTATTTGTTTATATCCTCAGCACATGATTCAAGCTTAGCCCATATGCATGTTTTGGCAGAACTGTAGTGCTAAATAATAATTTTTAAAAGTTCCATTAATGCATTTCTCCATTTTCTGTTCATACAACTACAAATGAACAAACATTTCCATGAAGAACAGAAGTGTACATGCTGAGAGCTTTCCGCTCCTGACTTGTTTATTAGCCCTATGAAAAAGTCCCCACATAACACAGACAAATTTAGTGAGATTAACATAGGTAACATTAAGCCCACACTTGTTTTTTTTAATGGGTGTGACTTGGTCCTCACCTCCTTGCCAGCTGTAGGTCATGCCTTTTGTCTCCTCCATTTCACAGTACAAAGGCCACTTAGGGAAAGCAGAATATCAACAGAATCACATAAGCACAGGTTGGTGTGCTTGCTGAGATGATGACATTTTGGGACTGTCAGAGACCCTCTGCTGACTCAGCATCTGAACATGCTTTGGGTGTCTCTCAATACCCAAACATGGGGACACAGAGATAGCCCTTCATCTTCACATGGTATAATTTGCCATGTTTCTTCAGCAGCGAATTAACTACTAACTACAATATTTTCAGCAGTGCTATACAAACTATTGACAAAAATGCATAAAATAATGGTAGCTTGTTGGGATAGTATCAATCTCTTCGTTACTGAAACTATCTTTCTGCATTTCTTATTTATTTTATTCGGCATTTATTTATCTTACTTCCAAAGTCTGCCTTTTCATTTCTACTGGAGCACAAAAAATAGCCTTGCTTGCTATGAGATCTTTGCAGAGGGATTTGTTTGGTTCTTCTTCAAACCGCTGAAACATTCCGCTTTGCACGGCAGATCTGAACGAAATCAAAGCAAGGAGGGCTAATGTGAGACTTTGAAGCCCTCAGTCTCTCATGACAGTAGGAAATAGCCACGGCGAGGAGCTGGCTTGTGTCCTACATTCCAGTATTGCTCTTTTCTGAGAGTGATGCTGCAATGGTTAAACTTGCTGCTGTGGGGAAGCACAGGTACCTGCACGCAGCACGGGTGTAAAGCGGAGTCTCTTGCTGATAGCCATCTGGAGATCACAGACTTCAGCTCACTCCGACTTATTTTTAGGCACCAAGCTTCGTAGTCTTTGAGGGCAAAGAGAGGGGAGTAAAAATAGGCCAATTAGTATAATTTCTAAAAAAAATTCCTTAAAGATCTTGAGCAATTGCAAAGGTGACTTTAAAACTTAAGTGGAATGAAAAACAAATGGGCTGGGTAGGAAATTTGGGGGCCTCTAAGAAGATCGTTTAGCCAATAAATTGCCTTTTTTTCATCTGAGTATCTTTGAAGTATCCTCCCTGGAGGGAGTATCTTAAAGCTAGATTTACTTAGTAGCATTGGGCTGTTAATGGCTTCCGAATGTACCTTTCTATTCTCTGATCTTACTGTAGCCTCTTCCCTTCTATACTTGTTTTGTTACTGATTTCACTCTGTATTTAAATAACTTAAAATTGTGGCAAGAAAAGGTTTTTTTAATCCAATCACAAAGAGATATTTAATGTTACTCAGACTTGCCATGGCCAGTAACCAGTTTGTCACGTAAGGTCGCATAAGTTTGTCAGTGGTTTTGTGAATTTGGGGAAAAGATTTCAGTCCTGCTTAAAAATTTACGTGGCATCAACTCGTTGGACATCTGGTTTCAATCTAAAATGTATCTGCCTGAGGGAACACATCACCCCCAGAGTAAATAATAATAGTAATGTTAATAATAATAACAATATCTATAATATAGTAATAATAGATGTAAATGAAGTACATGTTCTTGAGTTTCCAATGCGGGAGAAAACAAATTAGAAAATGAATTGCCTGGAGGTTCACATTTACATTGCACGGATGGTTTACATTTTAAGGAACATGAAAACAGACTGCCTTCACGGAAGAGCATGAATATTTGAGGAAGATTTATTTAAACCAAAGATTTGAGGAAATGTTAAAACCAGATGAAGTCTATATACAATGAAGGTGCTAGATCATGTAATCAGATTCAGCACAAACTGTGACTCTAATCATACAGGTAAAATCTCTATTTAAAGTCAGGCCAGGTAAACGTCTACAATCCAGTGGGGAAGCAACATTTCTTCCGAGGCTGAGGGCAGACACTTGCTAACAAGGGGGAAGGTTTGGCTTCCACAGATGGTCTGAATCTCTCCATGGAGAGACAGAGGCAGAAAAAAGGAAGAGTGGGCAGCCAGGGCTGGGGACTTTGTGCCAGCCTTGTCCCTCCACTCTCCATGTCCCCAGCTGCATTCAGCAGCTCCAGCCCAAGCACTGAAATACTTACACAAAGATGTCAAAAAAAGGGGGGCTGATCAGCACTGTGATTTTAGAGAAAATTACAAATTGCTTCATGTTCCCAATTGAGTCTATTTTGTATAAAGCAAAATCTTACATGGAATAATGTCTGTTTGATATCCTTCTTTTACTAGGAAGTTAGAGAGAAAATAGTGAAGACAGCAGTGGTCATTAACTTGCTTGCATTTTATACTACTGAACTCTTACTTCTATTCCAAACAAAATGAAGGAGAAAGTAACAGTGGGATCATAGTATAAATAAGTATGACTTGGGGATTTTTGCAGCTTAAAACTGGATGTGTGCACAGGTAAAATTAAAGGAAGATATTCAAGTGTTTCTTTTCTTAGAAATCTACAGAAGGGAAAATTAAAGAAAGTAATTCAGCTTGGAGTATATTTTAAGAAATAGTTACGGAACTGTGGATAGTGATCACATTTCACCTCCAATTAAAATTACAGAGCAGGAAGTCTACCAGGAAAGAAATAGGCAAACATCAAGGTGCAAAAGTTTATTCATTTCAAAGGTCAATCAATGCCAAGTAAGGCCAAGAAGGAAACGATTCTGGATGGTGGTATTATCTGGGGCTGTCTCTGAGAACTACAAGAAAGCCAGAAAAACAAGTAACCAGTTGCTCAAATAAGTTTTTTGAGTTCTTTAGAATAGAAAATAAATTTGTAAAATGAAAACATGAAGAAATATAGAAATTGATATGAGAACCAGAGTAGTGTACAAGGTCATTTGCCATCAGGCTGGAAGATAAACACTGTGTAGTCATGAAGTTCAGATACTATATCATGCATGGAGGAAATGTAAGAGGATCTGGACAACGGTACAAACAGGGAATGTCATTTTCCAGTCAAATCTGTAGCTGACTCTGAGAAAATTAAGATCAAAGGTAACAGAATCTCACAGAACTGAGGACCATCAAGTCCAACGCGCTGCTAAAGCAGACTGCTTAGAGTAGGTTGCAGATTTTACCCGTGAATGTCTTACAGAAATGAATTATGAAGTAGATGTGCTCTAAGTGACTGCGCTAGTTGGCCAGATAGCTGGTTATCATGACTGGTTTAAATGTATTTTAAAAAAAAAAGAAAATAAAAAGACCATGATAATGGTGAGCATCCTGAATAAGTTTATCTTGAAGGAAAAAATAGGAGGAAATAAATGCAAATAAGCGTGGTTCAATCCTGCTATATGAATATGAGTATTGCTGATTTAAAATAAATTATTGTTCTCTGGCTAAGCTCTTTGAAAAGGCTTAAAAGTAAGGAGGTGCAGGAAGACTGTTTTTATGTATGTTTTAAAGAGATCCTGGAGTTCCTCAAAAGACCCAGTTAAGAGCAAGATATCAATCAAGTTATCAGATAGCGTGCAACTAAGATCAGTGAAGGAGACAGGAATGTGAGTGGTTTAGAGGGCCATCTCACTGTGGCTCTGTACTGAAACAGGACCGTGGGTGCAGAGAAGGGCTGGTGCTTCTCCCATGCTGAAAATGGAAGTGGGAGACCAGCAATGGCCAGGATGTGTATGCGTGGCATTGGTTGGATCTCACAAAATGAGGAAATCAGACAGTATTCTGGCAGATAAAAATGCAATTATTTACAAAATAGTTTACTTTAGAAATGACAATACTTGCACACACTTCTGGGAACTGAATTTGTTGTGAACTTCCAAGGGAGATGATTTAGGCATCAGTGTGGAATGCTCAGTAAAGACATCTGCTTGAACTCAGTGTGCAGCAGCCGTCTAAACTGTGAAGTAGATGTTAGGAAGGAGTTGGATGGCAGTAACATGGAAAGTATGCTACCATTTGAAAACCTGTGACACAGACATGGATGCAGAAAGCTTTCTGTTTGTTTGCTAGATCTCAAAGAAGGAAAAAGGAAAAAAAAAGTCTCAGGTGGCAACAAGAGATCACAAGAGGTATAGGGAGGAAGTGTTTAAAATTGGAGTCATTGGGAATAAGGCTTCAATTTAGAAAGAGGAAAAATCCAGCGTTCAGGTAAAGGTAAACATATACACCAGAGTGGAAGCTCAAATGAAAATCAAACATTCTCATATCCCTCTTTTCTACAGATACATTTCTATAGGATTAGGAAGCCAGGCACTTCTAGTACACAAATACAAGTTTTAATCTTAAGCTTTAATCTACTTTATATCACAGACCAGCTAGAGCTGCTAGCACGAGCTCTAATATTTCAAGTGTTATTGGTTATTCAGTGCTGGTAACTGTGGCAGTGTTTCAGAAAAACTGCACTTCTTCTCACTTTTAACACTTTTCACGTTTCTAGGGACGTTCGCAAAAGGCTGATTTGTATAAGTTCAAAAACTCTCTTTAATTAAAAAGCCATCTTTGTGAATGCAAATGAACACATCAAAAACTCTCAGAAGTCCACACAACTAATAATTAATCTAGATTTCAAGGACTCTCTAACACTATTACATCACGGGTACCTTCCTCATTCAAGAATGGGCATCCTTCTAGCAATTAAAAGAAAAATTTAGGAGATAATTAGACACAATTCTCATCACAGTATTTTATACAGGTAAAAGATTTTGAAATTGGGTCAAGGGAGGGAGGGAAAACAGTGATTCATTACCGAGGTTCCAAGAAGCAGAATTACCTCATCATACTTTCTAAGTAATTTGTTTGTCTCAGTTGTCACTGTAATGAATCACCATTGTTAATAAACTAGGAAGTCAGGGACCACCTTATGGTGTATGGAAAAACCAGCTGCAATCTGACAGCTGTCTTTATCCAAAAAAAGTGCCAATAAAATTGTTGAAAAGTCATGCATTACAAAATGTGCAGGGTATGTATTGCTTATGTAGTATGATGATGGGCTGATGAGCTGATTGCTCCTTAAATGTCTCATTTACACAACAGCAATTAGAGAATAAACCTTTGCTACCAAAGCAATTACACCAAAATACATCAAAGTCTTTGCGCTCCCTGAAATAATAGGAGAAGGGATAGATGTAATTTATTTTAATGGACCAGCAGAGGTAATAAAGTATTGTTTAATGTCATTCTTCACAGATTTAGACCTTTATGATAAGGTTTTTATGAAATGAACTATATAACCCAAATAAAGTGAAACCAGATTTAACAAAATTGCCTGTTGATAGCATTTTCACAGGTTTGGGTTTTTTCTTCAGTTTGGATTTATCTGTTCTTAAAGCCATTTGCTGAAGTTCACGCAGGCTTATAGCAATGATAATAATAGCTACCGAAGCCAGATCATTCTCCGAGAGATCAAAAGCTATTTTCTATAACTGATAGTGTAGTCTGGTAGGAGATAATATCCAAGAGCTCAAGCAGGTCTCAGGAGTACTGGTATCACAATTCTGCTGCTTTGTTACTGCTTTGCTGCTTGACCTTAGATATGGCATGTGAGCTAGTGTTAAATAGGTGTAAGTAATATCAAGAGCACAGAGTTTCTCACAGTTTTAATTAATGCCTGTGAAGAGCTTGAAATAACCCTGTTGAAGTCCCCTAATCCTTCCAGTAGTCCAAACTGTTAGTGTTCAAATAGTTTGATGCTTTGACAGTATCCCGTGCAAAAATGAATGTTCATAGATAATGGAAGTTCGTTTATACTTGGGGTGTGTTTTTGTTATTTTCTTTGATTTTCCAAGTTAATTTTTGTAGGTGCACGATACATTTTACAATGTATATATAGATACACATTGTATAGTGCCATTTTATCTATGGACTGCAAGTCAAAAATCCTTTTGTGTGCTGAAGAAAGAGTATTTTGTATTTTTGTGTATATTCCACTGCCTGGTCATCATTTGAGAGATGTCAGCACTAGCTTAATAAGGCATATTTTGTATGAACAACTCAAAGAACAGCAAGGTAGCATAGCGCATGACAAGATTAATATTGAATGTGTTGGTGCTGAGTGTCCCATTTCCCAGGACTGAAGCAAACCTGTTACTGATACTGCGCTGAAAAATCTTAACATCTCTGTTATGATTGTGTCCACTTCTCAGTGAGGTCAGCATGAAGATTCCCAACTGACTTATCAGGGATGAGGCTCTGGTAAATGCTCAAATCTCCAGAACCGCAAGGAGACCTAAAGGATCATTTTAGGACCATGCCAGGTCTCTGCTAGCAGCCACACAAGGTCTGCAAGGTCTTTGAAGGGCTTTTGTTGGATCCATGCCATGTGTTAACACACTGTCATATCTGTCACCAGGTCTCCTTCAGCCAACTAAAGGGACATCAGAAGCGTCCAATTAACCTTTTCAAATGCTTGTAAGCAATGGAAAACATCCTACATTTCTTTTCATAATCAGTGCGATTCCCCATAAAAGACCTGGCAAGATTGGAATTTTACCGTTACCTCCCATACTTCTTATCCTCCTGCCCTTTGTCTCTGCTTTCTCTGATCTGTTCTCCTACAGTTCCCCATATAGTCAGAGCAAAAAATTTCAACTAACCTTCAGTCATGTGCTTCTGCAGCACTTAAAAACAAGCTGTATTTCAGATGCACAGCAGTGAAGCCAGTTGAACTGGACACTCGTGATTTGTGATGATGCTCATTTTGCCATCTTTTTTTTTTAAAGTGCTCCACCAAAGGCCTTTCCTGGTAAGAATAACTTTGGAGATAACATGGTGTCACACAGGGCAGGTTGGTGAATCACTTGTTCAGAATGCAGCAGCTGTAGAATTATAGAATCATTAAAGTTGGAAAAGATAACTGAGATCATCTAGTCCAACCATGAAGCATTTAGGCTATATGTGCAAAAACACCAAAACAAATCCAAGTCAATTTCTTGGACAGAAGTAATGATTTTCCTATGCTTAAATAGTTGATATTAGTAGCAGCAAAGCTCCTTTATGGAACAAAACAGCTGAAGCAACAGCAAGCACACATTTTTTACAACTCAAAGGAAAGACAAGCACTGGAGGGGATTTCACTGACATCATTCACAAGCGCTTTTGTGTCTGTTGCTCTGAAATACCAGAGCAGTTGGAGGAGAGGAAAACAGCAGATACAGAAGCGTATTAGTGTCCAGAGAACAAGCCAACTGGGAGAGTGTTTAGGACCAGTGCTGGCTCAATGAGGTGATGAAGAAGTTGTTGTTGGCAAGACAAAATGTTATTGAAGCCTGAGGTGTAACAGCTGTCCTTCATTTCAGATGGCCGTAAAGAAGCAGTTAAACTCACTTATGAAACTATAGCAGTCTCCAAATCAAACCCAAGAAACATGTCATCGCACAAAACTCAAAGGCACATGTCTGGTCAGTCAGGAATCTGAGCTGTGCAGATATAAAGGCTCTATAGGTTGAAGAGGGATACAGATGGTGTACGGAGAAGGAGCAGAAGGTAAACGCAAAGTCTGGACAGAGGGATTGAGATTATTTGCCAGTGCTACAAGTGTGGGCTAAGGGAAGCTAATACTGCTTGATTTCTTGCATTCAGGAGAATTAGACTTAATGAGACTTCAAAAAATATGCAAATATGTTAAAAAAAAAAAAAAAAAAAAAAAAAAAAAAACAGTCCGAAACTTCTCCTAGATAAATCTCAGCTTTTAGCCAGCTGCTTAAATTCAAAGGAGGAACACTGTGCAGTATTCAGGGAAAACTGACGATGTGTTTATATTTTCTTTTGCTAAGATCCTAAGGCAAAACTCTATGACGCTGAACACAAATAATGCAGAAATATGAATCAGCATGATATGTTGCTCTGGGGTACAGATGAACCAAAGAGATCCACAAAAAACGGAGGGACCCACCAATTGATGTTTCACAGCTTCAAAGTCTTCCCTCCACTTGAAAAACGCAGACACAAGGAATCTATAAAAAGATGCCAGTGTAGTCCACTGTTTATTAATTGCAGCAAGCTATATGATCCAAGAGAAATTAATAAGTGTATCCTCCACAACAGATAATTTTCCTTCAGGTATGAAGACAGACAAAAAGTCCACAGATGAGATTGCAGGAATGAAAATCCAGGCCCCCTGTTGCTCCCAACTGCTCCTCTTCAGCATCCCCACCAGCGACATGAAAAGCTCAATGATCAAACACTTTAGATGTCTTCCATTATTTTCTCTTGGGAATCTGAGTAAGTTTTCTGGGAAACTTTGAATAGAATCGTGCAGTATTTGGATGATGCACTTAAGAACAAGTCTGAGGAAAGGATCTTGTCGGTTTCAGCATACAGGCACTGGGATGGTAGTCAGATCAGCCAGGAAATGAAATGGGGTAATGATGCACCTAATAACTTACTGAAAATTCAGCAATAGGGAATAGAGCCAAAATCTCAGTAGAGATGTGAGTCTTTATTTCAAAACAGAGCAAGAAGCCTCTTGGCAAACTTCCCAAATGCAAGGTGTGCAGCTGAAAGCATTATTTCCAAACAATTCCATTCCACAAATACAGATTGAATGGAGATTATCACAGCTACCCCCAGGGCATGACTAACCAGGACTGGTGAGGTAGTTCAAGCTGGTGAATTGCTTCAAAGACTGACATTTCAATAGTGTATTGTGTGATAAGGGCCAGATCCTCAGCTGGCATCAACAAGGGCAGCTCCATGGACATCAATGGAGTTGTATCATTTTATGCCAGGGGAGAGTCTGTCCCATGGTATGTATGCAGAGATGATTCATAGTTTAATAGAAAGTAACACAAGACACTGTCAGAAAGACTTTAAAATAATATAGTGCAATAATCTAATCTTTTTGTCTCAAATGCAAACCACTTCATCAGCCTCAGATTAAGTTAGTATGGGCTACATCTTCCCAGCCCTTTAAGAGAAAAATGCAGCAGTTTACCATCTGGTTATAATGTGAAGGTCACATGGAAGGAGCAGAAGTCTTACAGTACATACAATTTTTCCTTTTCTAGAAGTTTGGAGAAATGATGCTGTCAAGAACTATTTGGAAGATAGGTATAATGAAAGGATATGAAGAAATAGTTATTATTACTCAGTTTGGTAATCTTACAGGGTTCACAAAATAGGGTAAAGGTCATCTCTGAATATTGCTGTAGTTCAGCCTGTGATCCACTGCCATTTTTAATGTTGATTCATTCATTTTTTCATTTTATGTCTTTCATACAATCTTGGAATTCAGTGCCAAAAGTCAGGCTGCAACTATTTGTGTCAGACCAGAATCCCAGGACATTTGGCCTCTTCATTTTCTTCAATCCTATATTGCACAAGGATCCTTATCCTCTCAACTTCAGTAATTAAAAATTTGGGGTGACTTTCTCATCTGAATATCTTTCATAGATTATAACCAGATAGTGGAAGGTTGTTTCCCTTTCTCTGGGAGATTCTTTTCTTTTCAAAGCAATGCTAACTCTGTTGGCTGCTGCTGGAGGGATATCTGGTTTGAAGATACCTAGAACAGGCTACTGCAATACGTTATTTCAGATTCTTTCAAACCACTAAGTAAATTAGATAGTTGAATTCAAATTCCTAAAATATAGTTTCAAAAAAGAAGAAAATAAGCTATTATTCAGGTGGTTAGCACAAAGAAGTTATTTGACTGGAGAAAACCTATAGATTTTGTCAAAATAGGAAAAACTTTCTCAGTGTTTCTCTAAATTTAAGAGAATCTAAAACCTCTGCTGCCTTGGATATACTTTGAACTAAATTAGCAGAAATGCAAAGTAGTCGCACTTAACAACAGCTTTTGATAAGACTTCCAGGTTGATGCCATATTCCAGCATAGCTAATGAATATCCTTTGCTTGATCTCATTTGGCTTTGGGATGCTCCACTTACCTTTTAATCAAAACCTTTTAGTCATAATTGAGCTGTCTTGGTATTGGAAGCATTAAAGGTGTGTCAAGACACTCTCTCGCTAACTCAGGAAGGGACAGTCTATTCTGAATCCCAGAGACACGTAATGGTTTATGGGACATGACTTTACTCTAGGTGTCATCTTTTAAATAGCAAGTAAAATTAAGGTCTGGCCATTTGTGATTATGAAAGATCATTAATTTCATTAAGAATTGAGGTGCTCAATTCCCTTGCATCTAATTGAATTGTGCTTAAGTTACATTTCCTTGTTTTTCTATTATTTCCTGCAAAAGAGTGATTTGTTCTAATATTTAACCTGGAGATTAAGGGATGGGTTATAATTATACAAAATGGACATATCCTTAAACCCATGTATACATCTTGTACAGCACTTATTTTATAGGTTTTTGAGGATCCCTTATTTGTTCTCTATGCCTGTATTGGCCAAATCATGTATCCCACGATGCAGAATATTTTATATATATGTACACAGATACTTATGTAGGCACCGTGTTATTCATCATACATAAAGAATAGGACAAGGCATCCTCAACAGGTCCAGACTTTGCTACTCAAGTTGATAGGTAATTTTTATCTTTTTTCCCTCTGAAATATTCAGAAAATTAACACCTAAACTGAAATAGATAAATCATATGTTGAGGGACAATCTATCCAAATATTTATCTGAAAATATCTGTAAGTCTCCAGCTAAGAAATAAATGAATCATTTAAAAACAATTTTCTTACGTAATACCTATGTAAGCACTACTTGCATAGGTCAGGATTGCTTCTTAAGGCACTTAGTGCCTCAGTTTAGTAACCTGAGAAGAATATCTTTTATATCCCATCTAGGAAAACGTAGAGTATGTGCAGGTGTGCTCTTCCAGGATAAAAAAGCAGTAAATAATCCTGACAAGATAAAGCTAGAGATAAAATTGTGAGTTCTCTTCTGATTTGTGTAGTCATGAGATATCTTAATTTTTATCATGGAAAAGGCTGAATTTATTTGTATGTACTGTTTTTAATTGCAAGTTAACTGACTGTACTGTCTTTGACATTTTTTAAAAACTGAGTACAAATGTTTATAATTATCTGAAGAACTGGCAAAGATTGAAGGTTGACTCAAGGTTGAGTTCTGGCTTGTTGCATGTTAAGTTCAATTATCTCTGTGGCTACCAAGAACTTTTCTGCATTTAGGGTGACTGTCATCCAAATTTTGAACTCCTTCCTCTACACAGACTCTCACGAGGCAAGAGGAATTTGGTTTTAATGACAACTGAATAAAGACAGTGTATAACAGATTTGTCATGGGATTTGTTGCCCTCTGAAGAAGTAACTTTAATAACAACACTTACTACATTTAATACACAGGTACATCTGATTTCATGTAAAGCATTAATTTACCTTACTTGGAGGAATAAAATTGTTTTTATTAGCAGGTATTGGAGTAGGATATGCCCAGACCTCTACTAAACAGTTGTATCTATACCCTCTTCTAGTTAAGGAGGAGCTAGCTTCGGATATTTCCATATAATAAGCCCTCCACTCTGCCTGTGTTATGAACTGCTGCACTGCCTGTGATGTTGAGTTACTCTCAGAATCCCTCTGCCTGACATCAGCCACTCCAATACTCAGCGCAGTTCTCTCTATTAGCACATAACTGGTCAGTCAACTGCTTCTGCATTGTATGTCTTGGTTGCCTCAAGGCTGCAATACCTCTCCAAACTTTTTTTTTTCTCAGAATAATTAATAATATATTGCTAGATATCTCTCTAATTTTACTCCCGTAAGGTTGCAGGGTTGGATTCCTCTTAGACTTTTCATGAAACTTCATATGCTTGAGATATTCCTCTTCCACACCTGCTTGGATTGTGTCAGTACACCAGTAGTATTCATAAGCAAATATGATTCTAATTTAGGCCCCCTTTTGTCATTGATGCATGAGAGATTTACAGGCATTAATAGGAGTTAGGATGTAAATCCCTTGACCGACAATGGTGGAGAATAACCTTCTTCATATTGATTCTGATGACCTATGAACTAAGGGTCAAGTGGGCCATGCTACAAATTATCTGACAGCAACAGATGCCAAAGTCTTGAGAGGGGGAAAAAATAGTGAATAACTCAGGGCTAGAAAATGCCTGGTGTATTTGCACAAGGAAAAAGAAATAGCAGCTATTCCTGTAACTTCATGCATCAGCTAGTGACATGGCCACAAATTATAAAAAAGTAAAACAAAGATTCCCTCTTGCCTGGCAGCAAGCTTCCTTCTTCCTCCTAAAACATACAAGAAGAGCTCCAAAATAAACAGTCATCACAATTAATTGCAAGTATTTGTTTTCAAGTGCGTTTTCAGCATAAGGAAATGTTTGGAGAGTCAAGCAACAGAAACCACAAAGTATGTCAATTCTGTAAATAAATGGTGTTTTCATAACTCTAAGATAATCATCTTAATTTTCCACTCCTTTGCCTCATGTTTTGTTCCTGTCTAGCTCTGTTTATTCCAATACGGATTGAATCTACACCACATCAGGTCTGTATCAGTCCTATATCAGTTCTAAGCCAGAGAAGGATCACACCAAGTGTAATATCTCACAGGCTTTGTGGTCTGTTTTCACATCTGTGCCTTCATACTCGATTTTGAAATCCCACGTCGTGACTATTTGCTGTTGTACTTCATCGCCCCACAGGTGTACAAGGTACCATGCATGCAGGGAATAGGCACAGGTCTGAACTACAGACTGCAGATTGCTTGGGCTTTTATTTTCTATCCACATGAAAAGCATTCTCATTTTTCAAACTGGACATGATTTTTTTTCCACAGCAAGTCATAAACATTCAAATTCTTGCAGAGATTTTCACACTTGTGTATATTGCTGATGAGCTTTGTCTGTGAACACAACAGTTGACATTAAAGGAAGCATAAACAAAAAATCCTGGTGGAATGTGGGTTGTGTTAGAATAAGGATGGAAAGGAAAAGAAAGAAAAGTGTGAACATTATTTTCAAAATACAATCTTTACTTACTAGCACTTTCTATCAGGTGAGGGTTGTTCCCAGAATTTGCTTTTTGCTCAATCTATCTCTTGAGCTCTTTCAACTTTTAATTCAGCAGATGTATGAGCTTTTTATACCAGGGTCATTGATTCACTGTAAGGATGCCTCAAAATGGAGCATAAGGAGCTGCAGCATTTTTATCTACTCAATAATTTGTTGAAAATGTAAACATTACTGAAGCTAAGGGCAGCATGACAAAACATTGAAAAGGTCCGGGGGGTCATTGGTTCTCATTTGCTTGAAGGCAAATGTTCATTTAGCAGAAACTTTCTGTGGGACTCTACTCTGAGCCACTAGCCAAGCAGTGACATTCAGAAGTATTTGTTATTTCTGTCTACATCCTTTTCTTTCTGCTTGCAAACCACTGCGCAGGGAGTTTGAACAACAAGACCCTACTCAGCATCCCTTCCTCTCAATCTACAAGTCTGCAATTCTGTCATTAACTCAATTGTTTTTTAAGGCTAATTTAACATAGGGGCAACCAGTGCCACCTGGGTATTGCTCAGACTCCCCGTGCATGCAGGGTAGGGGTGCCAGCCTGGGATGGAGTCAAGGCACAAATCAATGGGACCAGGAGAGGGAGAGGAGAACTTAGGGAACAACAGGAATCTGGGAGGCATGGTGGAAAACTCTTGGTGAGGTGTTAAAGAGAAAATGAGTGCGGCTTATTGAATCTATTTGCAGATACCTATAAAAAAAGTGAAGATGTCATTTTCCATTCCATGTTAGCCTTTTGTTCTTGTGGCAACCATCAGCATTGGTTTCCTTGCAGGCGCTCTTGAAAACAAGATACCAGATCTAAAGGGGCTGTCTGTTTTAAAACGAAATTTACAATTAGAGGACTCTGTATGCTTTCAGTGGAAGGAAAAGAAGAAATTACATAGTAGCCATGACCTGCTACTGGTTTTGTTTGTATTTGTTTAAAGATTTGTGGTGGGGAAGCTGGAAATGATTCTTTATATTCCAAGTGAGATAACAGACATCTCAAATTATGCCATCATTTTTCTTGTACTAACTGAGGAGCCCAATTTTCTTTTGATTTTCTGAAAAAGTTCATTAGCATCTGCGCTACATTCACAGCATTACTGGAAACTTGAATGGCAAAGGTCATCTTTCAGGTTTGATAGATGCTGTGCGGTGCTGGTGGCTTCCAAATGGCAGCAGCGGATCCTTAGGCTGTAAGGTGTTTCACCTTAAGAAGGTGTTTCATATGTTGTCCATGTTTAAAGATGCTTTGGAGAGTGCAGCAGGGAAGCTAGAGAATCAGTTTTGTATGCTATCACCATCAGTTTTGTATGCTATAACGTTAATGTCCAAGAACTGCTGGCTGTGATTACTCAGCCAATTTTGGTACAACCTGAAATGATATTACTTCCATACAGTTTGGCAGAGAACACCATTTGGTTGTACAGACAGATCATGTTTGATTCTGCTGGTTTTATGGAGTGAAAAGAGTGTGAACATGACTGTGGTTATCTGCTTTTATTTTCAAGGATGGAAACAAATCTTAAGCCATTAAAACAGTATAAAAAGGTCACTTCAAAGCAAACCTATTTATATTTGAAATTATGAGCAAAAACACCTCTATTTTGTTCAAAAGAAAGAGTACCAGGCATCACATGTATATCTCATCTGACACAAATGCTTATTTACAGCAGTAGAATATCCACTGATCAATGTAGAATTTGAATCAAACCTTATATTTAGTGCAGTATCTTATATTCAAATAGCAACATTAGGATCTAATGCATTCTCAGCAACTGATGAATATTGGCAATATTGGCAACGGAGACTGAAAAAATATATAGGAAATAATAACATGCCAAGCAGTGCCAGTTTATTATAGTGCTGATTAGAAATGAGGCAGTCCAAAGTTATCATTTAAATACCTAAGTATCTTTATATATGACATAATATATATATGAATACATATATATAAATATATAGACATGCATTTATGGTATAAAAGCAGGGGCACATTTGGAAACAAAGTATATTGAAAGTGAAATCAAAGTAACCTGTAGTATTTTTGGAATTTAGTTATTCAATTATAGAATCCTTAGAGTTGAAAGCGACCCTTAAAGGCCATCTGATCCAAACCCCCTGCGATGAGCAGGGACATCCACAGCTCCGTCAGGTGCTCAGAGCCCCATCCAGCCTGACCTTGAATGTCTCCAGGAATAGGCTTTCACCACCTCTCTGGGCAACCTGAAGGAAAATTAAGGAGAATCCAGAAAACAGTAAACAATTCTGGTTGGTCCTTGAGACATACAGGGAGAAATAAAAGCAGGATAAATGGTCCTTCATGTACACTAAAAGAAAGGGGAAAAAAAAAAAAAAAAAAGAAAAAAAAAATGCAGTTACGAAAAACTACAACAACAACAACCAGGAAAAAAAATAAATAAATTTTAAAAAATGGTGGGTTTGGAGGGGAAGCCAGGCAAAATTTAGTTATTTTGGTTCTTTCGCTCAAATGCAGAACAACTCCCTTAATTCCAGCTAAAAATAAAATTGAATGCTTTTAGAGCAATTGAAGCCAGAAATGGAAACAGTCTCTCTTAAAAAGAAAGAAGAAAGATGGCCAAGGCAAAATTGCTAGAGCATCAAGTCACATATTGGAATGAGTCTGTAGGAGATTTGTTTCTCATTACCTTGAGAGCCAGCACAGCAGAGTGAGCTTGTCGACTTACACTTCATCCATTCTGGCCAAAGATACTGAGCTGTGAAGAGCACAGGATGCACCCAGGTCAAGCAAGAGCTTTCTTTGCAAGGACAAGTGAAATGCAGGGCACATTGCACTGAGCAAAACTCCCATTTCTGCCATGCTCAGAACCATCTCCTTCCTGTGGCAGAGGGGAGCTGGGTGGTGCTGCAGGGCTGCATTGCATTATTTTAGATAGTCTCTTGGACACCCACCATCATGCACACATGGCTCCCAGTAGCAGCCTGTAATGCATGTACAGGCAAATGAGACCTCCTTAGAAGACTTCAGGTGATGATTAATTTTGTTCAGGTTTGTAACATTTCTCTTTGCATCTTTGACATTTCATAAGATAAGCAGAAGGTGGCTGTTGTTTAGTGAGTCTTGTTAAATGGATGAAAAAATGAAATAAAGGTGTTAGTCCTTTCAGGTAGCTCAGATTCAGAATGTTTTAGATCTTGTATGCTTAAATCATCTCTACATGCAGACAAATACGTACGCTTATAGAGAAGCAAAACTTCTGTCAGGGAAAAGCCTGCCAGAAACAAGTCAGTTCAGGCAAAGCTACATGTACATACTTTGCCTAGGAGAAATATTCTTGTTACATAAAAATCCCACTATTAATCAAAAATCACATTATAGCTTCTGGAATGAAGTTTCCTTTACTACTCTTTAATAATAAGTCTAAGATAAGATAAAATTGGTAATTGTACATTCTCTTCTGATAGAAGATAATACTAAAGTGCTATAGAAATTTGAGTTACAAGAATATATTCACCCCACTAATATGCTTCCATTATGCAGCCTTTACTGATTTATTCATTATACATTTTCTCCGTACATAGAAAATTTTAATTGAAAGTTACTTATGACATTGTTACCAAATGTTAACTAGGAAGTTTTCTTTAATTAACCAATCATTAACACTAGGAGAGCTACTTTATTTCCATAGTGCATTTAGCAAGAGCAGGAATAACACAGGCATTACCAACAATAGTTTTACAGCACTGTTTATTATGTGAACGCTTATGGGGACTGAACGCTTATGCAGCTTTCTGAGATAGCAAACTTATTTAACTTACGTTTATGACTTTTCTTAATAAATTATTTAATGACACACAACATTCAGGCAAGGAATCTATCTGATGCAATGACATCAAAGATATGGCACTGCCAAAGATTACAAGAGTTTGTGAAGTTTGGCAAAAATATAACTTGGCATCGTGATCACCAGCACAAAAAAAGAGTGAGGATAGGATACCCAGACCTGTGGTTGAATCTAAGTCTTTTTTTTTTTTTTTTCTTTTGTATATTTTGCATTTCAGGGAGGTCAGTTTTGATACCTTTTTGGTGTTGTCGTATCCACTGTAATGTCTTCCATAGCCTTGGCAGAATAAGCACTATCCTTCAGACTAGATCGGCGTCCCATTCTCTCAGGTCCTGTGCAAACAGATATCTGAAAGTAATCCATTCCCCTGATGAGGTAGAAGGAAAGGCACAAAGAGGCACCCACAGATGGACATGTTACAGTGAAGTAAAATTTCCTGGTAGGCAAACACAAAAGTGCACAGCAAGAATTCCAGTCCTCTGGTGTGGAGCATTTTCTCGAATGAGTTCTGGATTTAACTCGATATCAAATTCATCCAAAAGCAAGTCAGGGGGTCCCATTGCACAATAGAATCCATTAAAAGTCCCTCTCCTGCCCATCCACAGAGGTTCCCACTGCTGCCAGTGAACAGCCACAGAAGCTGAGCACAGACCCAGCTTTCGTGTAATTGCTACTGACTGACGGAACCAGCCCATCTGTGGGGTACAGCCAGGCATCCTTCAAGAGTTCTTAAGTTATGCTTGCAGATATGTCCTGTGTTTAGCAATATCCATAACTACACTGTAAACATCTCACCTTTCTGATGGCACATCCCAAGAACTGCAGAAGACTGAGTCATTGGTACCTTAACAAACTCTTTGGTTGGCAGAACCTAAATCTGACTCAGACTCAACTGTCAGCTTTTGTTTCCACAACAAACTCAGTGAAAATCACAGTAGCACACAATAGCTGGGAGTAGCTACTGGAAGAGGTCTGAAGAAATACCATTGGCAATTAAACACAGTACTAAATGAAAAAAATCCTCTCTGTAATTTCATAGGCATTGACCTATGCATTAATTCAAAAGAAAGATAGACCTAATGCCTCTAATTACTTCATATCGGCCTTGAGTTGAGTTGCAGTTCAGCATCTCTTGCATATTCTAGGACCACAAAAAAAGTGACCTGAAACGCCTGGACAATTGGCAATGACAGCACACACATATGTATTGTACACATGTACACGTGTATGTGGACGTATGCGGACAATATACAATGGTCACATGCACAGAAGTTTCCTAGCAGCTTGCCATGGACTGTGAAGGAGTCACTTTGGGTCATTTCCAGGTTGAACTGTATCCAAAAGTATGTTCCTTGTCAGACCAAAAGCCGCCTATAGGCATTAGAGTAGGGGCTTTGCCTGCTGCTCCCATGCCATTGGTCATGGCCACAGTGTGTTAACCCCAGCACCAGCCACAGTCCTCTGACAACTGTAGCCCTGACCTCCCATTCCTATGCATGTCTTATGACATCTGAGATGCTTGCTGAGAAGTGCAGCCTTTGATTGCAGCATATGCAACACAGCGAAGACCCCAACACAACATCTATATCAACCTGTCCCTGTACTCTCTTCCTAACTGCATGAAAACTGGAGTAATTTCAGGCAGGATTTATAAAAACTGAGCTGCACATGAGGTTGTTACTTATTTCATCTTTCTTAAGTTAGTGGTTTCCGTCTCGAGCTCCTTGCAGCAAACAAACCTGAATGGTGGTTATTTCTGAAGCCGCTCGTACCCTGTGTGTCTTGGCCTCCAGCCTGAAGCTTTGCATTGCAACAAGCCCAAAGAATTACATAAGAAAACCACACACTGATGTTACTCAATAGCTGCAGAGAGCTATAATCGTTTATAGGAGCCAAATTCAGGATTGATGAGTAAGCATCAGAGTTACACCCATCTGAAGGCAGCAAGTCGAGCTGCCTGTGAGTTGTGTTTATAATGGTGCCCCTTCAGAGCAGAAGTTCGCCCAGGGAGGCTAAGCTGGAATAATTTAAAACTCTTTCCAACCCCTTAAAGCCAAATTCTTCCTTGTCTTAGACTTTGTGTACTCCACTGATGTCAATAGGCATGTTGAGACTGTAAATCAGGCCAGAAGTTGGCCCTTGTTTGGTCCAATTACCCCATAATAAACTCCCTGAGGACTGCTGCACTGATGTGTAATTTGCATCCTTGCTCCTCTGAAATGGTATATTTATGTTTATAGATTGAGTTCGCTGTTCTAAGGGAGGAGAAAGGCAGCCTGAATCATTCACAAATGGGAAAATCCATATATTTGAAACTTGGTATGAAATATTTGCTTTTGGGCTGAAACTTTGTATACTAAGCTGCTGTCTAGAGTAAATATTTACCGCCAAGTTACAACAAGTTCTGAGAAGATGTGATTTTCTGAAACACTGGCGCATCAGGGTGCGACTTTCCCCCAGTAAAACACTGAGTTAATTGTAGGTTTTGTAAATGTTATCAAGTATAATCTTGAAATTATTTTTTAAACGCTCAGTAATGTTTTTTAACCACTTATCAAGCAGCTGGTTTTGTGTTTGAATCACAAGTTCTTAAGCAGACAACTGTTTTCTTTTCAGTGACTTTGTCAGGCTTAACCAGGGATTAATTTGACTGCAGGTGTCAGATAAGCACAGTATTTTAGCAGCACTACCGAGAACCATGTGGACAAAATGAAGAAGCATGAAGGCATTTTGGTCAAAACTTTGAAAGATTGATGGAAGTGAGCTATGCTGCTTAAATATCTCTGTCCATCCAAAAGAGCTAAAGCTGAGAGCAGGGTGCAGAGTACACTGCAGCTATTATTTTGCTATGTTCCCTATTAACACAGGTTAGAGTTTTTTAGTCGCAATTTCTCTGTCGACATAAAATCTAGCAAGCAGCCTTAATAAATCACACGGTGACAGCTAATGTGGTTGGCCAGTGCGGAACGCAAATGGACTCTTCTTTTTAAGCTGCTGCTGCTTAGGTCGTCTGCGTCAGCACCACTCCTCAACAAACATCTGCAGTTCATCTTATCGTTTGAAGAAATATATGAGTTCCTCCATTGGTGTGGGGTTTTTTGGGTTTTTTTTTGGGTTGTGTTTTTTTTTTTTTTTTTTTTTTTTTTTTCCCCCAGCTTCAGCTTCTTGATTTGCTTGAACACCATCTGCTCCATATAAAATTCAGGGAATTTGTGAAATGTGCATGCAGCGAGAAAATTTTAATTGCATTAGCCTTTCTTTTTTGATCGAGATAACTTCGCTTTTTGTACCCACCATCTCCTGACATGTTAAGTGAAGCAGATATATGTGTCTGATGTACTGCCTACTCGTTGTCTGTAAGGTTTTCTATCTCTGTAATGCATTAGCACTTCAGGTACAAAACCAAAGCCCATTCCTTGCAGCTTTTAGGGGGTATTTTAACACTGTTTGAGTTACACATCCAAAAGCAGTTTAGCAGTAGGAATCTCTTTTAAAGAATCTACTCATCACTCTGCACCTTATGTGCATCAAACCAACAAAACAATTTAATTGCCCCTAGAATTAAAGCCGAGGAGACAAACAATTGTGTACAACGTTCTTTCCCAGCCTGCCCGCAGCCCGGCTGCACAACACATATGTCATGGCATGGAATTGCCACAGGGTGGTAGAAGTAGTGCAGCTCCGCACACACCAGCCAAGAAAAGAAAGGAGAAACTTTTGAGAGAAGGGGAAGTCGCTTTGCAGTGAGCCTAAACAGAGGTATCAAAAATAAGGGTTACTTCATGGTAAATCCAGATGGTTCAACATTTGACCCATATCTAATCCCTGCTCCTAGCATGCACCACCGCCATCACTGCTGTCATGACAGAGCACATGCAGCTAAAATCGCTGACGTTCCAGGAGGCACCACACATTTCGTAGAAAATTAAATTTTGAAGCCTATTGTAGGAACAGAAAACAAACTCTTGACAGCGTGTTATGGCTCCAGCTCTGAGAGGAGTGCTACTGGGTGCACTGAAGGAATTCCTCCAGGTTGCAGCATGCTGCTGCATTTTGTTGTGATAATGCCGTACAAAACATCGAGCTGTGCTTTTATTTTAAAAGGGTATTTAGATGGGACCTACTTGTTGTATTAATCATCTACTAAAAGGGTGGGGGGATTGTTCACAGGCAGAGAAATTAAACAAAAATAGAAAATCTGCCTTACTTTTTGTCAGGGCTGTATATAGGACTAAGTCCTACAGCACATCATCTGCTTTTTGAAGGCATAAGGAGGGATACAAACAAACAAAATCCTTGGTTTGTGGCAATTATGGTATTGTCAGTGATGTTCTGATTTACCTCAGGTGAGGCTGCCTTGATACATAGACGTTCATTTATAATAACGAAAGAATTCCAGAGAAACCATGATTAATAATAATAATGACGATAAAAAGATTAAATAAAGTAAGAAACATAGATTATGTTTTCTGGAAATGTAATAAATAACTTCCAAATATCTCCATGCTTTATGCTGGGATGAAGGCAGTCACGTCCATCTAACAGACAGGAGCACTGGGCTCACGACCCTCAATATATGGAATACACGGCATACTCAGAAATGGGCACAGTTTGTGTAGTATAGTATCATGTTTTAAACAGTTCATAAAAGAAGCTGAGTGACAACATAACAGTGTGGATGATATAAAATAATGTAAACCTCCCTTCAAATATCAAGCAGGTTTTTTTTCTGCCTCAACTCACTTTCCACAATAGAGTGAGTGAAAAATCCATAGAGAATAAAATCAGTGATCCCTTTGAGCAAGGATACAAATTTACCTAGATATGTCAACCACACAGATTTATGGGACAAGGAGTTTTTCACCCTGAAGAAAGAAGCTTTCTTGTCAGTCATCTAGGAAAGGAAAAAAAAAAACCAAAAAACAAACAAAAAAAAACCCTGAAAATAAAGCTCTCTGAGTTATTTTCATGTTTTAGGATATATATAGGAAATTTCTGTTAGGGGTTTTTGGCTTTCTTTTGTTGGTTGTTTTTTAAGGATTTTTTTTTTTTTAAGTGGCATTTTTTCTTTACGCTCTCCCATAGCCATGGAACGGTTTTCTTCATGGATGTATAAGAAACACTTGTGTTGCGCTGCTGTTAACGGTATGATTTGTTAGTGCACTTTTATGTATGGAGTGTCTGCATCTGGTAAGGTCTACAACTGTACCTCCTTGACAGTGCCAGATGTTGTGGAGATAAAATGCCTCCTGTGCGAGGAACTGCTGGAGCCGGGCTCCCTGATAGGTGTTCTTAATACACTTTAAAAAGGCATCTGTCTTAAAATAATTTCAACATCTTACTTTTCTACTTATTGTTTTGTCTGATCTCTCTTGTTTCTCTGGAAATATTTTCATGCCCCGACTAACGTAATTTTAAACTTTCGGTTTCAGCTTCTCTCAGCTTTTTCACTTTGAAACCATCGCCCTGATGAAAGGGGGAATTGGGAGAAAAGGGTTTTCACAGACTCAGATGAGGTTAATTAGATCTGCCCAACCAAGTAAAACAATTGGTCTGTGGGTATTTTTAAACCAGAACAGGCACGAAACAGCACGCAAAACATGAGTCTGCATTCACCCAAAGTTTGTTCAAAGCATTTCAGGGCAGAGACAAGGGGCTGGTGGAAGGCAGAAGAGGAGCCCTGCTTCCCTCACATCCCCATAACTCACAGCATTGTCGCCCTCTTTAAATAGTAATGATACTTGACCCTTATTAGTATTTCTGGGCAATATATGAGATTGAGTTTCCTAGGGTGAAAGCTAATGCCTCGGACCACCCTTTAGACCACCATTCTATCTAGTTATAGTACATATTAATGTTATTCTTGGGTCATTTAACTTACTCTCAGTGAAGGGTGGAGAATGGCGCTAAGCTGTAAATCAGCTCTGTCCTGGAATGGATCTGTGCCATAAGAGATCATCTCGAAAATTCCAGCCTTGTCTGACCATGGTAAAGAGATTATGGTATGTAAAATTCTGCTAAACATAGCTTGCTTCAGTTCTGCATTTCTCTGCTTGCTTGTCTGCAGGGAAAGGTTAAGACCTGTTTCTGTGGACAGTGCCCTGGAAAGGAATATTGCTCTCATAAAACCCCAAGGGCTCAAACTTTACCCACATGTGGTTAAACTCTCCATCGTTCCTAAAGGTGAGCTGCGGCAGCGAGGAGATTTATTAAACAAGGCCACTGATGCTGTGCATAAAAATTATGCTTTTAAACCTCGGGGAAAAAAAAAATGAGTTCATAAATGCATTGTACTTAAAAGGTATCCTCTGTGGTGTCAGCGTTCACACCCAAAATGATGGCTTGAGGTGTTCGGTGGCGTAGTTCATTTAGCTAAGAGCTGATTGCTGGAGATGAGTTCATTTAAAAACCAAATGTATTGCTCCCTTAGCAATGTCTCACTGACTGTTCCTAAAAATCATAAATATTTTCCACGCTGTTCTGGCAAACAAATGATGTTTACCTTCAGCTTCCCAGCAAAGACGTACGGAGAAGTCCCCAGTCTGCTTGGCAGATGTGCCGTGGTGAGTTTAACAGTAATATATACTGTCATCACGGTTGTCTTCAAATCTTTGAAATCACTTTTGCCTTTTACAATACATATTTAATTGAATGTCTTGCAAGTAGATATGTATATGTATCTTGCATTTGTGGGTGGGCATGTGTGTGCCTAATAAATATATTTAGCGCTTAAACATGGTCTGATGAGTGATTGAGAAATGCCTACGAGAGAGGCTTTGTGTACACACAGAGTTTGTGACCGTGCGCTCTCCTGAAGCAGCAGAGACAGAGGGGAAAGCAGGGAGGCATCTGCAAATTAACAAATCATCCATCCTAAGGTCATCCACCAATTAGTTTTGCAGAATAACATAGAACAAAAATGTAATTCTGAGGAGCATTTGTTCTGCCCATTTATCACATAAAATTGTGTAACAATATTAGACACAGGAATTTTTGCTCAACGTATTCCTTACAGTATTACGACGATTTCACAACTTGCTGCAGATGTTTCATGCTGAATAATGCCCATTGGTTGACATTTGTGCTCCTACTGTCAAACTTTTAAATAGCTGTGATACATATATTCCATAGAAACATGCGGGCGAGAGGGAAAGGTAACTAAACACAACCTGATTTGTGAAAGAAAACTTTGCATTCTGTTCTCCTCACTCCCAAGTGGAGCGTTTTCCACATTTCATTCACTATTTTTAACAGCTACTTGCAGTTTAAATTATTGCTCAGCAACACAGGCTGTTGAGGAAACGTGAATATTCCTGGGATTCAGTGAGTGTGAGCACTTTCCTTCTGCACTGAGGCTGCCACGTCCCTCTGTTGAGATATGCACTAATCCTATTCCGCAGTGTGCACTTATTGCTAATTTTATTGCTTGAGTGGAGCATGCAGTTGTATCTATACCTCCAAAGGCTATTGTTGTTAAATTAATTGAACTGTTTCAAAGCTCCTTTCTCTCTGTTAATTATTTAAAAACAAAATCGAACGTCTTAAAAGAACGATTTACTTCTGAGTGAAACCTAAAGACAATTTTATGTTAGATAAAACACAAATTAATCAGCCACCACTGAATGAGCCTTGCTCAAAAAAAAATCCTGCAATCACTGTATTGATTCCCTCAAAGCATATTTTTCATTTATTGGGACTATAATATTACGTCTGGGCCCGCAGCAAAAAAAAGGGAGAAAGAAACAGAGAAATTGGAACTGTACAAAAGGACAAAACCTTGGCTTAGTTTGATCCCAGCAAAATATTTTTTCCGAATTATGCCTTCATTCAGAATTAGTCACAACTCATTCTAGGTTTATTAACCTATTTATTTTCATGTTCAAAGAAGCACTGCATTCCTATTTATGTGCCACAGTCGAAGAAATTTCAAAAATTTCCTGCTAAACTCTTCCTAGGATGCAGGAAAAGTCTTTGCTAAAAGTAAACTGCGTGAGCAATTTGGTCAGAGGGAGGAGATTTCCCTTGGTAAGCTGTGCTCTATGTCTGTCCCAAACTTTGGCGGCTCTGCTCAAGTTCCTGGCAGCTCAGTGCCCCCCCAGCTGACTCCCTGCCTTCAGCAGAGTTATTGCAGCAAAAAATTTGATTCTTCACCACTGTGAGCATTTTTCAAACGTGCCACAATGTTGTGCCTGCCTCTCATTGCCCTGCGTGTGCTGAAAAGATTGCAAATGCATAGTTAACTCTGCAGGAAAAAATACAAGAGTGTGTGTATGGGGGGGGGGGGGGGGGGAGAGAGCAAAATAAATTTAAAAATCTAGATTCTGCTATTTTCTTCAGTGTGGGGGTCAGATAACATAAAACAAAATATCCAGGAGTTTCAGTGTGTTCATTCATAGGCCAGCCCATCCAATACACCCTTTCATCTTAGATTAAGGAATTATAGCGCTGCAAATGAATTTCACGTCCAAAATCATTCAGTTTGTCCCCTTTGTCTTCCAGAACCCTAAGCATATGGGACCATACTAAGTATAGCAAAAATAGCTGCACTATAATCATAATTAGTACCTATTAGCCCTTCTTAGGTGCAAAACCCCAGTGATGAGAACACAGCACGAGAACCGAGATAGAAGAGGATGTGAGGTCTCAGGAGCACAGCAGTGTCATTGCTGCCCTTGTATTTCGCCAAGCACACGGCAAGTGGGGGAACTGCTGGGCTGGGGATCCCGCTCCTACATGCCTCTCCCATAGGCACAGAGAAATGCAGACTGAGCTCTTTTTTACCCCCCTTTCTGAGGCATTTCTTCTTGTCTGAATATGTTTTTCCTCACAAACTTGCTTGTATGTCCCTAAATATATTTCAAAGGGCGACATTATTAATTTTTAATAACTGAAGTATTATAATCTGTCATTATAATCATGATGCTGAAAGGAGATTTTTTTGTTGGCTATACTTTAGGCGGCAGCTGTTTTACAGCGTTAGGAACAGCTATTGGTGACCAACCTAAAGTCTGAACTTTTCACTGAATTATTTTGTGGGCTCGGCTTTGGCATTGCACGCAGCTTAGATGCAGTTTCAGCCTCTCCTCTATAATTGGTACGAGTTATACGCAATTACAGACATAAGGGATTGTCGTTTAAAAATAAATTAAAAGAAACCTGGCATGCAAATTTAAGATGAAGTTTTCCTGCCCAGCGATATTTTGGAAAATGTCTGCTTTTAGATCCAGAGTGCAAAAATGCAAATGTTTACATTAGCAAGCCGCAAGCCACATTTTCAAAAGCAAAGATTCCAAACCGTGCATGAGAAATCAGTGTGCATTTCTATTTCTACACGGGGAAAAAAAAAAAAAAAAACAGGTCTCTTTCTATAGGTGGCTTTGTACCGAGTGTAATTCACTTCGGCAGCACGTGGGCTGCCCAGCGACACAGCGCGGCTCGTTTCGATGGGACTGATGTGCACTGCGGGGACATTCCTAGGAGTGAGGCATGCTGCTGATCTGTGCTGCATTACCCTATAAACACGGATCCCAGCAATCTCAGTCCCGTCCGGCACTGTCCAGCTTCTCCTCAGCCAGTCAGCATCCCTCACATCCCTTCCGTGTCCCTGCTTTACTGCAAGGAGTGATTGAATGCAGAGGCTGTCATTATGTTCAGGGCTTCGTGTTATCCCTGTTGGCTTCAAGCATAAAATCAGAGGAGAGCCTGAGACAGCTCATAAAAGTGGAGTCACGTGCAGGGAGAAGAGTATAGATATCATAACCTATGTGTGAAGGAACAGAGAGGGAGGTTATGATCATTGTCTAAGGAGATCTGTTCAAACAATCTAATAGAAAGATGCCTGCTTTGAATCAACATTACACTTTTGCTAGGGGTTACAATTTACAGTTCCAGCATGATCTTTTGAGATCGGGCAAATACATTTAATATAGAGACATTTGCGCAGCTTCCCAAACATGCATCATGCCTTGCACCGCAAGCTCTGCAACTTCTTTCTTTTAATCAATAGCTCATAAGTATTCATTGAAAGATATGTTGGTATTCTGTGGGCAAAACTTGCAGAATCGCCACCACTGTACCAAAATCAACGTTTACCTTTGAACCTTTCTTGGAACTGACAAAATAATGGCACACTTAAAGAATTTTTAATTTATTACCAGCAGTGAGTTTGGATGTGCGCTATATAAACCACTACCACATTTTCCATCTAGAAATCTGTTAAGAAAGCAAAGGAAAACTATGATTCAACAGCCGGGTCCATGCCATGAATATGCAAAGGAGACAAGGGAAACTTTACCTCCGCGCTTCCTTCTGCAGCTCCAACCCTCCCTGCAGCCCTCTCCTCCCAGAGCCACCCCCTGCTCCACCACTGCCTTTGCATCACTGATCCTAGGGCTCGGGCTATCTGCTCACCTCATGTTCACAGAAAAAAAAAAAACAAACAACAACATTTTCAAAGGCTGTGAGCTTTTCTTTCTGCGTGTGGAAATATTTTGATTGCCATTAAAGAGATGACTACTCCAAGCCTAGATATAATTAAAAGATGAGGTGCATTTTTAGATACGCTGACTAGTGTACATGCTGGGACATGAGAACATGTCATCTTCATTAGGATTTATTTTGTGGTTAAAGTAATGCGCAATATTTTCTCCAGAGTCATCACTATTTAATTTATTGCCTGAAAAATAAATTAATTTTATTCCCAATTTTTAATAATATATTGCAAGAGCCAAAAAAAAAAAAAAAAGTAGTTTATATTGAAAGGGTAAAATAGCTGATGTCTTGTGTACAGTGCTGGATAGGAAGCTCTGAAAGTATATACAGACTTCAGTGGTCATGCTGTATTAAACTCAGTGGATACAACTCATGGATATCTCTCAGCATACAAAAGTGATCACTGTGACTATTTTTTAATAAAAGCATAAGAAAGTAAATGAAGACAGAAGGCCAAAATTGTTAAAGGAATTACGTGATTTGATTTATACTCTCTTGGCAGTGTCAGCTGGGGAGGAAAAGTGAGGAAGAAAAGTGTCACCCTCCCAGGATAAAATTCTCATGTCTCATATTTCAGTATTTAGAGATTTTTTTCAGCCTATTGCTAAGCATTTTCTCAACATCCTACTCAAAACAAGCCTCATCAACAAGAGAAAAGCTCCATCTTTGACCAGCCTATCCACAGTGAAGAGGCTGCCATTCAGCTGCCTGTATCCAGAGATGTTTAATAGCTTACGCAAAAGAGAAAATGGGTTGAGGTAGTTGGGAGCAGCACTATCTCTGACTTTGGGCTCAGGAGGTCCCCCAGGAGCAAAGCTCAGAGGTTTGTGACCCACAAGGAGAGGAAGAAATGGAAATCTCCCTTCCTTGTCTCTGTATTTGGGCTATGAAGTAAAAGATTTACCCGATTTAATAGGCAACTCCTTATTTGATTCTTCTTTTTTCTCTCCCAACTCTCTTCAGCCAGACCACTCAAAATAATTCAGTTTTAGTTCCAAAGACAATGTAAGATAATCAAAGTGCATTTTTGGCTAATATCCTATTTTCAAAAAACTCTGATATGTTCAAGGATACTCAACATGTGTTGCTGGGGAGCTACTCTAGTACCGAGCAAAATTATTTGGATGTGATTTTAAGCCTTATTCCATCCTTTCCTACGTATCCCTCTTCCCAGGCGCTAAGCCTTCTGCTGCCCATCTTGATTTGTCAAGTGTGATGTTTTTTTCCACTGCTTCAGAATACTGTTACAGAAAAGGAGTCAGTTCTGTCCCATAACTTCGTATACAAGAAGTGGTTTCTGACTGTGACTTAAACCAACAAGTAAGCTCCAGAGAAACAATCACATGGCAGCCCTTTGTCACCAACTACACCAGGAAATCTTGCCATCTCTCTGTGCGCAGTTCATTGTAAATGAGTGTCCTCATGCAATGGATGTTTTCCATGTAGCTGCATTTGTCCAAATGATTTGTTACTTGAATGATATATATTTTCCCAATGGAACAGAACAAATATATATGGTACCACAATAGTTGTCATAGTCTGCCATTCTGCTGAATTGTCATGCATTATAAATTCATATTTCTGTTCTGCCCACATTTTACCATATAAATATATATATATATTTTTTTTTTTTTTAAAGGAAGGGAAAATAGAAGAGAGGAAAAATCGTATTTTAACATTTTCCTTCTTTCTTCTTTCTCTTCTCCCCAGACTGAGGAGCCTCCATACCAACGTGCACACTCACAACAGATCACTGCATGGTTGCAGGTAACTGGGGACTTCAAGAATTGTGTTGGTCTGCCTGTATGGCACTTTGACTCCATCCACCTGTTGACTACATCTGCTTTTGTTAACTACATAATTAAGAGCTTGGTTAAAACAAAGAAAAGAAAATTCTGATGTGCATAATGGCTTATGCTTCTCATTTGTTTCTTCAGTTTTAGCCAAACTTGAGGGAAATGATTATTCTATAAAGGATGTATTTTTGGAGTAGATTTTTGAAGGATTTGCAGAAATCTTTTAAGTGTGAATGTCATGCTGGCCACAAAACTCTGGATTTCAATTTTCTCAAAAGGCTAGGAGGTAAGCTATCAGTTTGGGCCTGGATCTCATTCAAGCTGAGCATAATTCAAGATCCTTGCAACAGATGAGCCTTCTTTCCTGAACTTCCGCAGCAGGTTCAAATGTTTACTGTAGGTCTCCTGAAGTAAATTCCACCTGAGCCATGATTTAATAATAACAGATGTCCTCTAGTAGACAAAGCGCAGCCCTCAGATGCAGTTGAGTATTTGCTCCAGAATATTAGCCCTGAAGATCTGACTTCATGACCAAAGTATTGACCCAAGAGGTATTTTGCTCTCTCCAGAGTCTAGAGTGACCAAACCACCCTTGGGGAGCAGTTTGCCTTGATGAGCCCCATCTGCTCTTCACCTCCCCACTTGGAATGGCTGCTGCTTAGTAGGCTCACTGATTCCTGCTTTGCTTTTATTTTCCAAATCCCTTGCTAAAGGCTGGATGGCAAACACCACACAGGTGCCTGGCCTCATGTGAGCCATGGAAGAGTCATCACAGGGGAAGGGCACCACAGACCAGCAGTGCAGAAGCAAACATCTCCATTAGCCCATTGACTGCACTGTGAATCAGGTAGTCCAGCCAGCAGCATCTTCCCATAATTGTTTGTCTTCCCTAATTAATTAAAGATGGGCCAGTAAATAAACCCCACTCTCCCAAGTTTTCAATATATTTATCATCCAGAGCTGGCAACTCTTCCGCACCAGCTTCCTAATAAATACCATCCACAGGAGCTTTGTGCGTAATTTCTGTGCAGATCCAGCTTGGTCAGTATTTCCAGCTGTTCCACTCAGATCTGTATGATGAGAACAAGCTATTTCTGAATTTTCCACAGCAGTTTATAAATAGTCACATGATAAACAGTGGGTTGTGCTGTGTGCAAGAAATTCAGCAGAGACATGGCCACAGAATATATCATTCCTTGTTTAGGAGGTAAAAGGGGCCTCAGAGATGCTTCCAATCTCTGTAGTTTTATGCAGATCAGGTAGAACAAGGGCAGGTCTCTGTAAATGTGCTTCTACATCATCCCTCTGCTTTGACCACCAGCCCCATTGACCTGGATGGTCCACCTCCATCTTGGTTATCAGTGCCGTGTCCATCTCAGTCATAAATGACACCTCCAACCTGGTCTGCTTGGGAGCAGCCATCCCATGCTGAGCATCACCCCAGGCTGCAGGGAGCTTTCCTTCCGCTACAGCACCAGCTGTCTTGGGGACACTGAATTTAGACCACAAAATCTTTTTCGCCTGGACCGGCAAACAGCCATCATCTGGGAACAATGAGAGCTGTCAGGATGGGGGAAGGGAATAGGGCAAAGCGAGCAGGGGTTTGAGAGCCGATCGGAAGGAAGGAAACACTCCTTGTGCAAATTTTGCCCTGAAAAACACAAACTTCATTAGCTGGAAATGAAGGCTTGGTCTATTGAGATGTGCCTTGCGCTTGGAGAGTAGTGTAGCAGGGACAGGTGACCTATTTTCCTTGGAGAGGAGGGAGAGGCTTCTCTCTATCGATCCCACTCTTCCTGTATCAGTTTATACACTAGCTTCTATGGCTTGAGAAGGAAGCAGCTAGCAATGCAGTGAATCATACACAATGAATAAATCATCTGACTAATTTAGCTTGTTTTTCTGCTCATGTCTGTTCCATGAACAGTTCACCATTTCCCAAAATGTATGTATTATTCAGATTTATCTTGTGGTTTTGGGGGCTGTTTTTTTGTGTTTTTTTTTTCTTTCCAACTTTGCTGCAAGTTAACAAAAAAAAACAAAAAACAAAAAAAAAAAAAAAAGAAAGAAAGAAAGAAAAAGAAAAAGAAAAAAAAAGCTATTAACTCAGGATCACACGTGAGGCTATGCTCAGCCCCAAGCTGGATAAGCTCAGTGTGGCTGCTGCAGGTATTTGCAGAAAAGGAAAGAAAAGGAAAGAAAAGAGAAGAGAAGAGAAGAGAAGAGAAGAGAAGAGAAGAGAAGAGAAGAGAAGAGAAGAGAAGAGAAGAGAAGAGAAGAGAAGAGAAGAGAAGAGAAGAGAAGAGAAGAGAAGAGAAGAGAAAAAGAAAAAGAAAAAGAAAAAGAAAAAGAAAAAGAAAAAGAAAAAGAAAAAGATGATCAAATTCTGCAATTCTGCAAGCCGCTGAAGATATCAGAATCCAAAGTTCAGTTTCTCCAGATCCACATATTCTTCAGGATAGGTTTTCCCAACATCACAGTCACACAGACACCCATGGTGCCAGCACAACTGAAAGAAAAATGTAAGATCATCAAGATTAGTGCAAGCACTTTTTTGCTGCATGTGTGGATTTTAAATCCAGTGGGAACCATTAGATCATCCGATCCAACCTTCAGCACAAGTTGAGCCATAAAATTTCCTCCAGTCTCTCCTGTATTGAGCCTGATGACTTGTATTTACCCAAACTATACCTAAATCAATCTAAATGCTGGCCTGCACCCACCTCAATGAGCAGCATATGTGGGGTCATGTCACCTAGATGATCTCTTGGCTTCAGCTCTTGCTGAAACAGTGGTAAAAGCAATGGAGAAAGCTCCAGTGCTGGATTTGGACAGGGTCTGTAGGATTCAGAGCCCACAGTGAGAGCAGGACCAGATTTGGGATGTGTTGTCAGCAACTGCAACAGGGATGTGAGGTGCAGCAGAGCAGCATAACTCCTCTGTGTGTGTAGAGCTGCTCAAAATGCATGTACCCTCACTGTGCAGGAGCAGCCTTTCCTGTAAGCCCTCTGCTTCCAAGAATAAGCCCAACAAACTCCAGAGGCTAAAACCCATTCCTTCCTCAGTCATTTCTTTCATCGTTTGACCAACAAGTTCACCTCACTGCCCCTCTCTTCTGCAAGTTTCAGTCACTTGCAATATGCTACTCAACTGTCCTTTATCTGTTCCTATTTCAATACTGTTAAGGTTGCAAAATTAATCTACTGGCATGCACTGAGTGCATGAGATTGCTCTTAGCTGAGTCTTATAGGCACAAGGAGTATTTAAAAGCTCTGAGGACATTGTTGAAGTATTCTCCAGAATTTTTTCATATGACATAATTGATGGAAAGTTGAGTCATGGTTACAAAATGAATGCTTCAAAGAATCTTTGGCATTTTTGTAGGATGAAAGTAAGCTCAGATTTTAGGGTGCTTTATGATGGAAATAAAATGCAGCATTATTTGTAGTATGCTGGAAATTAACAAAAGCCAAATAATCATTTAATACTGCAGTAACTTTTTTAAAAGTTTTTTCAAAATGTTTAAGGTCAAGTTGGTCACAAAATCTGAGACTTTTGTGATCGAGGGGCACTTTTGGTGTTTTCTCAGATTCATTTGTGTTGTATAGATGAAAGGGATGTTTCTGGTTATGTTACCAGTGATATCATTAGAGGAAAAGATGCTTTTGTGAACTTTATAAAGAATAAAAACTAAAGGAAAATATGTTTAGGAAGAACATTTCTTCCTAGACCTAGCTGCCTATACTTTCAGTTAGAATAGTGATGGCTTATTTACAGTATACCTCTCTTGTAAAACTTCCTCCTGCTAACACAACTTCAGAATTAGCTTTTTTAGCAAACTTAGAGCCTGCTGTGTACAGCCATTATCCCCGGAAGCTGTTTTTACCTCTATTTTGAGCAAGTCTGATTGATATTAATCTGAACACTGCTGTTGGAAATAAGTAAATATCTATAACTGAACTCTTGTGTTATTATGAAATCTTCATCAAGATTGCTAGAGTCACACACCTACAGAAGAAAATAATTATTCAGCTTACTGGGAACATAAATTTAGGATGTCCTGAATATTTGCTATTCTACAGCAACCAGATATCTATCTCAAAGCTGGTTGTAATACTATGCCAGAGAATTGATTTTTTAGTTCAGAGAGAGGACAGATTTCATTACAAACGTTCAGAGATTCAACTTAAGATGGTTTTGCAACATGACTAACTTGAATATATTTAGAGCTTGAAGTATAACGTGCTTTGGTGGCTATAAACTGTCTGGAGACAAATTCTAAGTCTGGTCAGTGATACAGTAGAATCCTCCTGGTGACCAAATTCAGATGTCTTGGTTTGCTTCCACCCTGACTTTCGTTAGCAGGCATTTCATGTCTCCTTCCATCTTGTGAGAATAGCAAATGGTGGCATGGCAAAAGTACTAAGTACTTACTTTGTCTTTTGATATTTGGTCTCACTGTGGGGGGCAAAGATAACTCTGTGTTTGTGAAATGGCCTACAAGTTTCTATGTTTATGTGGTTTTGTTCAAGCCCCAACACACAAAAATTGTTTTTCATATCTATTTTTGCTAAGTAGATGACCAAGATTCATTGGATACTTAGTATTCCTAATGTGATACTGTAGGCAATTATGTATTACAAAAATGAGCAGATGTATCTACTGTTCTTGGTGGGCTATACCATACTCATCTTGTCCTGTGAGTCTCTTTATTCCCACACATCTCAATGAAAGTACAGTTTTAAACTGATGTGATTCAAGTCCCATGCATCTTTTTCCTATCCAGATCAGCACCCTTTGGATTCCCATGGACCTCCTGAGGGTCAGCACTCTTATCATACCAAACCAGTAAACATTCACAGAGATCTCCTGCACCTGTATTTCCAACTTTCCAGAGGCAAAGGCAGACTGGATGTGTTTAAATGATCATGATTTATAGTAGCTTCATGTTAGAGATGTCTATTGCTTTTGTGAAGATGAAGACTATATGCTCTTTGGATTCTAAACAGTTCAGTAGCAGATAAAAAGTATTCATCTGGCTTTCACTTTGCATCTGGCCATAGTGCTTTATGATGGTTTAAGCACAATGCCAAAGACTCCATCGTAGATTCCATCCGCTTCTTTCTGTAAAGCACACCTTGAGCCAAGTAAGCAGACTTAGGGAGTGACTTCCTTCACTGTGGCACATTGAAATGGATCATAAGTATCTGTTCTTTCATCTGTTTTATCTTCCAGCAACTGGATATTGGCTCCAGAATGGTAATAAAATGAGCATCATCACATTTATTCACCTTGCCATGACACATTGGTTTTGGGCAAACAAGTCTATTTGATTTGTCTGTAGGTTCTGAGTCTGGCAATAGGTCCAGTTCTAGCAATAGGTTTTGTTAGTCTTCATTCTTTACAATTATGTCATTACTGCCTGCAAACTTTTTCTTACATGTTACTCTGCTAATCATTTTAAAAAATGATTCTAATATTCATTTAGATTTACCTCAAGAAATTGTCTTAGTCAATAAAATTAATGTATTTAACTGGGCCGTATAGTCTGGAAGGCATTGGTGACATTGGAACAGAATGTTTTTAACTGATTACATTAATTAGAGCAATTTAGGCAACGTGACACCAAACTCTGTGCCAGTGGGAGGGATCTGTGGAGTGAGAGAGCATCTATATTTGATTGATAGCATTTCCATTACTGAGTAAGACAACTCACTCTGTTACATGGATCTCACAACAGCAGTGGCTCCAGTCTGCAAAGAAACAGCTGGGATGGCTTTAGAGATGCTTAATTGAGAAAGTACTTTGGGGAAGCTATCATCACTTGGAAAGAGCCTGGTAATAGCTCTTCAACTTTCTAGCTGCAAATGAGCCAGTTGTTTTGTTTTTCCTTTCCACCTACATTAAAAGATCAGATATACTGTACTTGGGCTGTTGCTTCCCCCCATGTATTATTTTGTATTTCTCAGTAGTACCATAATATTTTGATGGTTTTGATGCTGCTGTTATTTTACTAAAGTTATAGACTCCTCCTTGTATCTTATCCCATGCATACCCTTTCCTTCTCTAGTTGCACTGTGTGTCTCTTTTCTTACCAAAGATAACCAGAACACTAAACATGGCAATGCCATGGTCTCCCGGTTATCTCTTTAAATATACTTCAGTCACAGTCCCCTCTTGGTACACCTAAGGAAGTAGACAAGCTCTGCTGCTCACAGAGGTAGGGGTAACAGCACACATCTGATGCATGGTGCCCAGTGGATCCAGAGATTTTGTTGAGCAGGAGACAAAGTAGCTGACACCCTTGAACCACTCTCTCACATCAAGTGCAGTAAGCTAACACCACCTCGATGAAAAAACAATTGCTGCGAATTCATTCATGTAAACTGAGTTTAAAAAAAAGTCAAATCACTCAATACCAGACGAGAGAAAATGAGTTCAGGTTATTTAACTATAGATATAGCTGGAAGATAAGAGCCGGGATTTGGCAGTCTAAAGAAGGAAGAAGCAACACACTATGCGTTATTGTACCAGGGAGGCTCACAAGTGGTTGTAAATTCTCAAACAACCTGGCATGGTATGTTGTGAAGATTGAAAGCTCCTCTACATAGAGATCCTTCTTCTCCCGTCCCTAAGAGGATTTCTAAAAAAAAAACGTGCTGAAAGCAGCTGTCGGCTAATGTGACACACAGCACCACTGTAAGAATGGATCCATTAGCACTGGCGAAACAGCAGTCCTTGTCAGTACCTATGAATGAAACTGTCCCAAGGAATCTGTGGAACAAGGCTGCATATTTAGGAATCTCAAAAGGGAGTCAAAACAAAACCAAGTGGAGCAGGAAAGCAGCGCAGACACGTCAAAGGCTGCCCACATGACTCAACCAGTCACCGACCTAAAGCCAGCGCCACACAATTGCTTCTGAAGCTCACAAAGGAGCCAGATGCTCCTGTTGAAATTATACCTTCTGCAAATCAACATGGGAAACCTGTCACCGCCCTTTCTAAATGGAGGAATATAGGTACCGTTCTCTTGACTAAAATAATATCTTTTTGAATTGAATCACTATTGTGAATTAGTTGAAGAAAGAACAAGAGCTGTTTGCTTTGGACAAGTATATTTCCAGGCATGTCACCCCCACAAAAGATCTTTCTTTTGCTCTACTTTCATGCGACGCTGAAAACAAATATCTAGTGGGTACGATCGGGCTGGCTCCACATCTCCAAACAAGACAAGAGAGCCAGTGGCAAGGCGAATTCTTCTGTTGCTCCGAGCTAATAGATATTAGGAAGAAAAATGCAATTCTTCTCTTGGCCGGCTTTGAAAGGTACTTAACTTTTCATTCACAACATGCTGCTGACATCCACAAAGCTCAGCAAGGCAGCGAATATCATTGGCCTGCTTCAGAGACGAGGGGAAAATGGGTTGCCTGAGGTCTCACTGCACGTCACAGCAACAGCCCTGCAGAAACAGAACCAGAGTGCCAGCCCCACGCATACCCCAATGCTTCTCACCTCCTTCCATGGTATTTTGAGCATTGATCAAAATTTGAGTTAGTGGAGGGTGTGCCTGGGTCAGGTTATAGTCTCACAGCTTGTCCTACTACTCAGATTAATTGTTCTAATTAGTTACTCTGCAGGCAAATAGCTATTGGTTTCAGACATGGGGCCAAGAATGATTCAGAGAAATAATCAACTGGTACTTCCTCTCAGAATTTGCCACCCACCTAAACTGTAAACATCCCATCTGAGCCACAGAGTAGTGGCTCAGAGAAGTAAACCAGGTTAGTGTTACTGGGTGGCTTTCTTAACTGCTTTTTTAATATCAGAAGAAGATTATATTGATAAAGTATATACAATTTCATATATTACAGCATGCAGAATTACATTTTGGGAGTGTTCACTTCTCAGAATGAGAAGAAACGTTGCCACCTCTTTGTGGAGTAAAGCTACCTCATCTTGTTGGAGAAAGGAATGCCAAACAAGCCCAAAATAGGCCTAGGAAATGTTAGTGGAACAAAAGATTTCAAGTATAAGACTCAGATTTGTACACTGTAAGTCACAGCAGAGGGAAGGGGATTTTTGGGCACCACCTTATCTCAGCTCTTCTTTATATTTGCAATGATTTTTCTAGAATGAAAATGCTGAATGTGGGAAAACTTAGCAGTCACTAAGCACAATGTCCACCACATCGTCTGCTTTGTGTGTGTATTAACCATAGATTAGATTGCATGCACAGCACACCTACCCTGTCTCTGTTATTAAAGTGCATATGGTTTAACAAACACTAATGACAGACTCTTTTTATTAGCTTTGCTATGTGCTCTCACAATTACTGTCACTCAGTAGGGTTTATAACTTCCTGCTGTAATAGAAGGCTGCACCTTGCCTGTCAGTGAGCTCTGCACTTGCTTACTGGTTTCAGTAGAAACGTATTTGAGTTGTCCATTGGACCTCAGATGATTGTTATCTTGTAAATTGTGGCAGCATACAAACACTAATTCCTTCAATTTGGTTTGAAATGTACGGGGGGTGGACTCCTTATATCTTTTCATTCGATACCTCTGAATTAGTGACTTTTCAGTAACTTCAAAGAGTACCACTAGAACTGTTTGGGACTGAAATCACCCATTCTCCATTGGCCATTTAATTTTTTCTAAGTTTTTATTTTTAAAAGAGCAGTGGAGAAATAGACTTGAAAAGGTATTGTGCATTGAGAAGAGCATTTGGGTCTTTGTGAAAAGATTTCAGTCCAGATTTCATCTGTGTTGGGAAGAATCTCTGTTAATTAAAAAAGAGTTCAAAAAATTATAGCTGAACAGAAGAGAGTCCTGTAAATGCTTTTCTTTTCCAAGTCTGTTGCTAATTACAACTCAACTGCAGTTCAGTTCATCCTAGAGGAGGACAGGAGGTAATGTCCCTGCTGGGTGGGTGGGTGGGTGGGTATGTAGATATAGGCACCAAAAAATGGGGAATTTATTCCCACAAAGGTAAGCAGGAGCAGAATTGAGCTGAATTATTTTAGCAGGAGCTCCCTGTCAAGCACATCTTTCCAATATTAACTCTATAATGACCAAACATGGCCTGCTGGATCCTACACATTTTATTTTCTAAAATTAGGTCTTCCATGTAACTTGCATGAGAAAGACCTAAAGGGGTCTGGGCAAAACTGTGTTGTTATGTTAGATAAACTTTTATCTGTTGTTTTCATGTATGCTATTTTTATCTTATTTATTAGTTGCAAATGATTCCTATGGAAGAATTGCACCACCTCACCATTTGCTAAGCAGTCTATCACAGTGGTATGAAAGGAGACTGTTGCAGGTAGGTAGATTTTCATTTGTAATTTTTCTACTCCATCCCACTGTTATGTGACGCAGAAGTGTGTGTATGAGCACACCTTCAGAGCTGTAGCAGGGTGTGTGCAAACACAGGGAGAGCTGCTGAGGGGCACAGGGCCGCTGGGACCGCCAGTGGCACCACCACATCCAGCTGTGAGCTCTGCTCTCCTCTGCTTCCATAGATACTATTTACCTACATCCAACACAGTAAGGCAAGTTTCTGCACACTCATAGACACTTTTGCACTTTCAGTATTAACTTAGCATTTTATTGATCATTTGGGAGCAGAATGAAGGCTAATCATTAAGTTTTATGCGAATGTTTCTATTAAGTGAAGCCTTACAGCACGTGTACTGAGTTAAGGGATGTTGCCTATGCAAATGGAAAATAACTCCACATTAAAAGGACATTTTCTGGAGCATCTTTATTCAGTTACATTTCAGCTGATCCGAAGGGTTCTTACAAGCCCTAGCACAGAGGGGCAAAGAGTAGGAATGCAAGCGCAGACAGTAGTTTGCCAGGCCAGGATACTATTTCTCTGCCACGGATTTCAGAGAGAGTTACTGTACACACTGGGTCTGGCATTTGAGACTCCAGGCTGAGCTGGGGGATGGGGGGAGGCAGAGGCAAAAAGCATTTAATATGAACAAAACATTTTTTGTGAAAGTCAAATTCCTTTTTGTGTCCATGTGCCACGCAGTCAGCATTTTTGGAGTCTTAACTGATGCTCTCACACAAGCAAAGTGACTCCCGAAAATGCACCATTACAACTTAATATATCCAGTATGTAATTTGTACTTAGCAGAGAGATATTTAGGACCATTTGCCTCCGCCATAAGACTTTCAGCTGCACAGTGGGAGGTAGCGCTTCAATGAAACCTTTGTTTTTAATCTTCTGATACAGTCACTAAGGCAGTTGGCGGGCTTTAAAATTACATCAGTTTTCTTTTTAATCTGGGGTTTGCAAGTGGTAGTTTTGCAAGCACCCACCAAAGCACGGCATTTCACGGGTGGAACCACCACCCTTTTTCCTCCCGCAGCAAGGACTGAAGTCAGCATCTAAAAATGAATCAGAAGAATTAAGAGGAAAGTTGCCCTGCAATCAGGAGGATTCTCACAAGATCTCAGCCCCAGGTCCATCAGCTCCCTTTCCTCTCCCTAAAATTAGATCAGGGCACAATGAGGACAGAGCCAGACAACCACGGGTAGCAGCGGTTTCAAAGCAGCCCCTCTCCTCACCCAGAAAACCTATTTCGGGCTGCAGCAAGCTGGGTGGCAGTGGGTGCAGGCATGGGGCTGTTGCCTAGTGTTCCACTAAGCTCTGCCCTCCCCTAAAAAAAAAAAAAAAAAAAAAAAAAAAAAATCCTTCATAATTCAGGCAACAGCTGGAAAGCTTAGCTTAATGGCCTGTGCTTAAATGTGGAAGGTCACAGGGTGCTGATCTAAGGAGCGGAGGAGGCTTGCTCAGCCGACTGTTGACGCTGGGTAAACGGAGGAGGAGGGGACGGGTGTGCATCTGAGGACCCGCGCCCCGGCGGGCGAAGAATAGGAAGCGGCTTCTATTCAGGGCTCGCAGGGGTCCGGGACCAGTAGGGAAAGGCAACAAGGCCCTTCGCTGCCTCCGAGTTACCTTGTATTATACCGGGATTAAAGTACATTTAGCTTCTCTATTAGCATACTTTAGCCCCATTTAGGCTTACTTGATGTTTCCGATGGCCTTTGATCAGCCTTGCATGGTGCTGGTCAGCTTCGGGACACAGCAGTCAAAAAGCGAGACTGTGAAATTATCCTGATGTTGAATCTCACAGGAGATATTTCTGGCTGTTTTCATTCACTTGTCCCCAATCTTTGGCTCTTTCTCTCTCCCTCTCTTTCTCTCCGTCTCGGGAAAATAATTTACACATTCTTTAAAAGGAGAGGGAGAGAAAGAGTGAGATATTAAAAGAAAAAGGTAGCTCAGTGACCAGCAATAATTAGCTCCATGTTGGAAATCAAGGCAGCCTTGTGTGCTGGTGGAGCATCTATGAAAAATACTGTAATTTCTACAGTGCCTGGCTTTTTATTGCTTACATTTGCATATAAATTAAATCCATATTGTAGCTTTAAGGCAAGCGAGGCTTAGAACGCTGTACAGCTCAGGGTCCTATTGTTTTACATCTACTTTCTATACTGTGGTTAAATGAAAAGGGAGGAGAAAGTAAAGGAGGGAGAAAGTCGGCTTCATAGCCTTTTTAATTGCTTCTCTGCCAATTACAGCCAAATTAATATTTAAACTTTGTAGTGCTTTGAGAAATTGTTTACAAAATCCACTTCCCAATGTTCAGCGCTGCCTGCGCCTACAGCAATATTGGTGTTGGAATGTTTGGTCGGAGAAAACAAGAAATAATTACAGATAAATTCTGTTTTCTTTTAAATTGTTTTATGGGAAAAAATGCTGTTCATTGAGCCGTAAACCTGCCGAGCACGGGCCCAATCCTGACTCTCAGAGCCGCGTCCCTTCACCTGCCAGTGCCTATGGGCAGCGTCTGTTCCCCGGTGCCCACCTCCACCATCCCCTCCACGCGAGGCTCCCTTGGGCCGCGCATCGGGACGGAGCCCTGGGAGACAAGAGATGAGTAACAAGAAGCAAATGGCGCCTCCGAGTCTCCCTTTAAAAATTCTTTAATGAGATACAGTACAGTTGTGTTGTGTTTTTAGTTGGTGTTTTGTTTTGTTTTGTTTTTTCTTGGGCTAATGTCTAGTACATACCAACCACTGGGCCACATTTTTAGGAAACATCTAAATCAAAAGTCAGAAGATTACACAGGGATATGAGAAATGCTGGGGATGGCAGGGGGCCAGGCTGGGCCTGCCCTCTCCTCCAGCAAACAGTTGTTCCCCACGACAGAGCGCTTCTCCCCCTCTCCCTCCATATGCTTCCTTCTCTATCTGAAATGTGGTCAGATTGGTTGCTTCTAGAGCAGCATCTGGTAGCTTATAATATATACCCTCTGGAAGAAAAAAAGAAACATATTACATTTGTACAGGGCAAGACCTCGCTAGAACTCTGCCCCTCATTCTGATGTCTGACATTAGCTCTAATAACCACAGCCCTGCTCGCTGCCATTCCCCACAGAGCCCTGCACAGCTCCTCCTGGTCCCCTCTTAATCTTTTCCTTTTTTGAGGGTTACAGACCTAGTTTCACTAACCATTTTGGAGCCTCCGATCTACAAAGTCGCTGTGGGACTTTGTTGTACTATTTCCATGTCTGTAATATTCCTGCTGTAATTAGGTAATCAAGACTATGCACCTTTCCCAAGTGGCCTTTCCAGGTCGATTTTATTTATTGACTTATTTATCCCTTATTACACATTTCAGAAATACTGATTGTGATACCATCAGCTGGGCACGTCGCTAGTCTTCACAGCTGTCTGCTTTCTATCATAATTTCCTTTTTCCTCTTTCCCATCACCCATTCACTCATTCTGTCTGAATTTTGCAGCTGTTCATATTAATAGAGGATGTTAGAATGGCTCACATGCATGTTGAATTGTAAGCCTATGCATAGATTGTTATGGACAACAACAAGAGCATGGCTTGGGCTGGCACATAAGTGGAGACATTGGTGGCAGGGGCAGAGACAGCCCCTGGATAAATGTTCAGATAATGCCTCACATGAAAAAGTCCTGAGCGGGACTGTGGTACCTGGCTGGTGCTCATGCACTGACGATGTCAGTCTGCATAAGTACTAGAAATACTCTTCCTGAGGAGGTTGACTATTGACTCAGCTGTGTTCAGCAGTAAAAATTCACTTCTCATCTCCACAACAGTAAAATAATCCATCTGTATGTGGATTTCCATCTGTATGTGCAGAGCTTCCTTATCACTTAAAAGACACTTTCTAAGCCCATCCCTTCATTAATCTTTGGGAAATATAGTTAGTATAAAGCTTCATTTCTTTATTTAAAAAATATAAAAATCTTCTTCCTATCTTCACTGTTTCTTGTTCTACAGCTCATGCCCAGCCTCTGGTTGAGTTTGTCCTTTACTTCAGAGCCTTTGGGTCAACCTCAAGCTCTATCCTTAGACAGATGGCAAATTTCCTCATTATGTGTTTCTTTCTGCTGCTCAAGACTGTCGGCATACTCACCACTACGTCCTGGTTTCCAAATATCTGAGACATTTAAACTGTCTTTTTTTTCCATACTAACCTATTAGCTATTTGTTTATTCTTCATCTTATGCTTGATGAAATGCCAATCCTACCAAAGCAAAGCTGACTGTGAAAATGGCACTTTGAGCACTGACGCTTTTTAAATGGATAACTTTAAGCCTTTCTTTCCTTGTCTCCAAAAATGGATAATGAATAAGAAAATAGTGACTATTGGCAACACTGACCAAGGCTTCAGCTTCAGTCACAACCAAACACAGCTTAGTTTGAGCCTCATAAAATTTCACTCCTTTATTTGCCATTATCTTTACTTCTTTATTGTTCCATATTCCTTCAAAATCAGGGCACTGGAGCCCCATCTTCAGCAATCCACCTGGCAGAGGATGTGCACAAGATCTCCCACCCTTGTGAAATGTTCAGCCTACACCTGTTAACCCACTAGATTTATGGAGCTCAAACGGCTACAAGGGCAAAATAAATTGAGTCCAAACTCCACCGCATTTCTATTCCCCTACGAGTGGCTTTCCTCAGTGTTTGTTAGCCCTTCACATTTTAGCTTTGTGTGTTGCAATCCCCATCTTCTGGCAGTTTATCAGCTGTCTCCAGTATCAGTTTCAAAATAGATACTAAATACCGCTCTCGCACCTTGCAGCGGCACTGATTTTCAAACGAATCAAACAGCTTTTCTGCTCTTCAGCCGTCAAAGATTATACGCTGAGAATAAATTACTCAGCTGGGTGCGTTGTTTGTCGGCAAACCCAGGCAGTGACAGCATCGGTAGTCCCTGTGTTTAAAAGCATGTAAAACACCTTCTCTGTTCTGTGCTTTACATTGCGATCCTGGAAGTAGCAGCTCGGTAACATCCTGCCTGCAGGCAAGGCCAGGGCAGAGCTCATGACTCCTGGGCTTTGCACACTCTCCGGTCTGGTTCTTGCCCTACATAGAAAACAATTTATGCAATTCGTAGTGATCCCCTTTCACCTATCACCATAGCTTTTCCTGTATCCTTCCCCTTTTCCTTCACTTCTCCCTTTTTTCCTTACTTCTTCCTTTCTTACTTCCTTTCCCCCTTCCTTCCATACTCCTTTCTTCCCTTCCTTCTCTTCATCCCTTCTTCCCTTACTTTCTTCCTTCTTTTCCTTAAAGAGTAATGTATATGCAGAGTATCAATATACATTTCCCACATCAAACAGCTTTTTGAGGTTTTCTTACTTATTTCTTTTATTTTCTTTTTTAATTCCTCACTGCAACACAATTTCCAATGTTGTCTGCTGCATCAGTGTATTGCACCCTTCAAGCACAGCATCACATTCCACTAGAGTTGCTGGATTACTGTATTCACAAATCTAGCACCAAACTACAAGCCAGAATATGTTTTATTCATTACCTTTCTTTTCCACAACACAAGCTTCCTAAAATACATTCATACAAATGCTCACAAATGGTAAATTTTATTCTAAAGTTGAAATTAGTTCAGTCAAGAGATGACATTTCTTTGGGACAGAAGCAGCGTGAGTTCATACATGCTAAATCAGCTTGGTAAGGACCTCAAATGGTACCAGAGCCAACACAACCAGTCACGAAATATCTGAGATCCTCAGCCATCTAAACTTCAGGCTCAAGGCCTGTAAGGGATTTTCCATAGGGAATAAATAGAGATATGTTGTCATAGGATGAAAAACACCTTTTTGAGACACCAGTTTCTCTCCACTTGATAATGGAAGGTGCTCAGAAGACAAAGGTAGATATATCCTCAACTTTTAGCTAGCTGCAGAAACACCTTGCCATGGACAACTGGCAAATAATCTGTAATTCAAATATGTTTGCAGGAACAATTTGTCTACCTATTTTGACAGAATAAATTTGAAGGGGGAAAAATCTGCTTGCAGGCAAACTGCAAGCATAAAAGATTACTAAATTCCTTTAATTAAAAAATCAGTGTAAATAGTGTTCTTGTTGATATTAAGTATGTTTGTGAAGCAGAAATCATTTAAATTAAGTCTTACATATAGTAAATGGAGGGATAGGCTTCTCACTGTGCATTTGATACTTAATTATTGCTAACTATAATGTTGGCCTATTCATTTTTTATTAGTAGGAATTGAGGTATTGGGATTTTGTTTAAAAAAAAAAAAATCTCCATTCCTAAAGTCAATGCATGTTTTTTTTCTTCCAGTGTTTTGTTATATTCTCTGGATATTTCATAAGTTCAGAATCTTGCTTCTGCCTGCTACTCAAAACAATCCCACAGTAAACAGGGGAGAGAGGTATGCTCTTTTTCTCTTGTCTTTTGGTATGATAGCTGTGATGCCCAGCTATAAAGCTTTCTGCCTGTAGGTGCTCTCTAAATTTCTTGAGGACACAAATCTTTCCTTCATGCCCCTCATGTTGCCATTGCTCAGTTATAATTGTGGCTTCCTGGTGAAGGGTCAGAACACTTCATGCGAATGAATTGCAACTACTCACCAATGGTTTGCCCTTGGAGATCAGCCTAAGTAGAGGACTGCTATTCCATTGCTGTCATGTAAATTCTGCTAACTTGATTCAAACCTAACGACGATCCCTTTCAAATAAAGAGACCTACTATGGGATTGTGGCTTCAGCTTTCACTATCAGTTTGTTCTGGTTAATATGAATATCAGAAGAGTAAAAAGAGAAATCCCTCCAACTAAAAACAGTCACAAAGAGACTGTCCCAAGAGGTGTTTCAAAAATAGGTGCAGCCATTTTTATTAGCAGATTGCTAAAGCAAAGGCGCTGGGGGGAAAATAAGTTGGGAAAAGTCTCTCGGCATATGCTATTGAGAAATTTGCTAAGAGAGTCCTAAGATTAAATTACAGAGCAGAGTTTAAGATATTTGGGAATCTTACATGGCAGAACAAATTCTCCTTCCCACACTAATGGCTGTCTCTGTCTGTCTTTCAGCTCAGAGTTCAATCACGTATTCACAATAAAGTATGGGTCAAGTCCTAGGATGTCTGTGTCTTATAGTCTTATTCCTGGCTGACAAGTGCTACATCTAAATCAGCGTATGGCATTAAGTTATAGCCTGGAAGCAGGCTGAGATGGTAAGATCCATTCGGAGGATGAATGCTTCTCATTCCCCCCAGCCCTCAGCCTGCACAGGCCACACTCACACAAAGACACAACTTGCAGCATCACTTCTCTAATTTAATTCTGCAAAATGAAAGCTTAGCTCAATAATAATATTGTGTTGGACTTGTCTGGGCAAGTGCCTATTTGGTCTGAGTCAAAGGATTACACACCAGCAATAGAAATTTATTCAGAGCAAAGATGCCCTGGCATAATAAGACCATCTTGCTTCATGTAATTATAATTCATGCATCCAGAGACAGCTGTCCATCAGATATATTGTATTAGCTGGCTTTGATTTCTATAATGAGTTTTATTAGTATATTTATGAGGAAGAATAGTGGCATATAAAGAAGTTATGAATAAGTTATTGTGTGCAGAACCAACATTTGGGATCTTCTAAATCCTGCAGTGAAGACAAAGTCTGAATGGGTGCAGAGACTGAAACATTCTCTGTGTCCAAAAGAGGATCCACGCAGATCTGTTTCATAACACAATATGCCAGCATTGCCCATTGTTTTCTTTAACAGCCATGAAATGATTGGATTTATGTAAACAAGAAATCTAAAGTGATCTGAAAAACAATTTTTAAGAAGTGAACAAGAAGGTCAATGTTTAACCTGTCTTTGACATTACATTTATGCTTAATGGCACTCATTGAAGCAGACTGACCAAATACTTCAAGTCACTCCAGCTACCAGCCAGCAGACCAAACCTCCTGCATTGCTGTCTGCACCACTCACCACCAAAGCTCTTCAAACTGTACAGCAACAGATGGTATGGTTCTGCTTACATGTGAACTGGTTCAAGAAGTACGACAGCATATCACAAACTCTTCACAAAGCCTCAATAGTTAAGAGAGTGATCCTCATACAAAATGTCTGTTTTAAGGAAATAAATGTATGAGTAGTCAAGGCAAACTCTGATTAAGGATAGGGTTCACAGGCAAAAGAAAAGGATGCAGTATTGTTGCCTTGCACAAATAACAAGAACAGCTGGCTACTACAATAGCCAAAAACCTCTTCAGTGCACACTAGATAGTGCCACCTAGACAAGAAAAGAGACCAGGTAGAAGTCCTCAATTGAGCTGCAAAATCTCTCCTGGACCTAGCAAGTCCATTAAGCATGCCTAATACCTTCATCTATATTTCTGACTTCATGCTTTGCCAGCAAGAGCTGGGAGTCTGACAGCTGGATCTCACAGCTGACTTCTGCTCTGCTGGCTGGAAATGCCACAGCCAGAAGAATAGAAGAAGAAGAAACTCTTCTTCTGTCAAGGAAGAAGCCTTCAACAAAAGAGAGCAGCTTGGTTTTGCCTACTGCCTTGTTGCCAAGTTAACCTGTCAGTAGCAGTTGAAGCCAAAATGGATCCAGTTATTTTGCTACAATCTTCTCAAAAGTCCTCTTGAAAGCTGAAAATTTCCAAGGTGGCCAGGAAAGGTGGTTGAATGGAAAGGCATCAGCAGCTGCTTCCTTGAAGGAAATCAGTGGCAAGCAGAAGGTCTGCAAGACGCCTGCATGGGGCTCAGGCTGAGGTAGAGTTTTGGTGTCCCAGGTATAGCCTGACCAACAACAGAACATATGGACTGCAGTCATGGTAGGGACAGCATTCAACCCTCAAGAATTTACTCCACCTCCAGAAAGTACAAACCATTGTGGATCTGAATGATCATATCAAGACAGTAATTGGAATAAAAAAAAACTCACAGTGAGAGACACTCAGGTGTCATGGTGTGAGGAGCTGTGATTTGCCAGGTTATTTACAGCGCACAGCACTCAGCTGCACACAGCTCTGCTGACACCATGGTGAAGAGCATGGCAGCCATGCTTGGCCTTGTTCCTAAGGGCTTCACATTGTTCTCAGAGCCCTTTGTGTGGCCATCACTCCAATTTGTGGAGTCAGGGTACCTCCACAAATGCTCTGTTCTCCCACTTTGTCAGGGAGAGATGATTGAATGCCACAGAAACCTCTGAGGAGAAAATCACAGAAGAAGACATTTAGGGATCATAATGGCAGTGAGTGGCAAGAAGAGATGATTACAGAACTTATCAAAATATCAAAAGAGTTCACTGTCAGTGCAAAGATATCCTTCTTCTAATGGGAGGACTAGCTGAAGCAGTAGCTCCATAACATCCTTTGATGCCCTAGGATAGCAGGACCCCCGGAGCTGGCTGTTGCATCCTGCAATAGTTCATTAGTATTGAGATCTTCAATTCCCTTTATTGGATCTGAATTTGGGCTTCTAAGATCTGACCCCTGAAGAACCAGAACTTTCAGAGTGCTTTTTGCTGCACACTTCTTCACTTCAGGCATTTTTCTCCACACATTTACAATCAACACATGGCTTTGCCATGTTACTGGCATCAGTCAGGCGAAGAGCTTTGCTTCTAAATCATCTTTCATGTTGCTTTTCTCTTGAAACTTTGGGGAATGCCTATATTAGGAGTAAAAATTAAAGGCAGGAGGATGGAGGCTAGGACTTTGTTCTGGCCATGTATTTTGTTCAAACAGGAATTCTGACTCATCCTCTTGTAACTGAAACTTGAAGAAATAGGCATTTCCCACAAGTGGATTTGAATGAAAAATCCACTAAGTTAGAAAAGGTGCATAGCTCCATTCCCTTATGTGGTAGATTAAAAATAAAAATAAAAATAAAAAAAATAAAAATAAAAATAAAAAAATAAAAATAAAAATAAAAATAAAATAAAAATAAAAATAAAAATAAAAATAAAAATAAAAATAAAAATAAAAATAAAAATAAAAGGAAAGAGATGAATGTATCATCTATGGAGAGCTGTCGGACCCTATCTAGAAATGAGCATCAGTAAGAGGCCACCAGGCCAACCATGGAGTCCTTGCACACACTTTCAATCTCTCATAGAAACTAAAACAAACGAAGAAACAAAAAAAACCCACTGTTGTCAAAAAAGTCTGAGAATCAATATTCTTTCTTTCTTTTTTTTTTTTTTTTGTTTTGTTTTGTGTTTTTTTTCTGTATAACCTCCAAGATCCATCAGACAGTGAGAGAATGAGGAATCAGCCTCCCATGTCCCTTAAAAACAGTGCATAGCAATGTGATTGGAAGAGAAGATGTGAAAGGAAAGAGTTAACCAGGTTTATAATTGCTTCCAGAGAGCAATTATTCAGTCCCTAAAAATGCTGGTGGAACAAAATGGAAAATGAGCACGGTCCCAGCAGACAAATGATTAATATTTAGGAAAGGACCAGAGCAGGTATGGATCTACAAGGAGAAGGAAATGGCACTTTAACGAGGTTGGAACTCAGGCTGCACAAACTCATTACATTTGAGTTTTCCTCTCTTATAAAGAGTGAAGGACCCATCCCCACTTCTGCCCATCCTCAGCCAGGACAGAGAGCCCCTACGTGCACGGTTTGCATCACATTTAATAAAGTTGTGGCCTCTTGGCTCTCACAACTGCACTCTCCAGTTTTATTTCCCAAGGGGTCCTAGCAACAGCAGCACACAGTGGTTATAATGTGTCATAAAATAAATATTAGCAAAAGCACTCGCGGACCTCCACTGGTTTGGAATTGGCTTGTCATCATGGTTCGTCTGGTGCACACCTCCAAAATCAAAAGTTGTCTGCAGATGGAGAAAGTTTGTTTCTTGGGCTTGGCTTTGTTTTTGCCTCAATGTCACAGCCAGTAAAAGCAAGGGCTGGCATAGCACTGCCATTCCCATTGCCCTAATCACATGCTCCTGAAATTAAGCCTGTCAGCACATCAGTCGTAAGCCCCTACTGCAAGAGCTTAATAACACTATTGCGAACAAAGCAAAATTGCTTCTAGACTTACACCTGGTGTACAAGACTTCTGCTTATAGTCCAAATCCTATGCATTGCAGGGAATATAAAGAACATGTTTCAGACAGCTAAGTATGTGGAATCATAAAATATCCTGAGCTGGAAGAGACCCATAAGGAAGAAGTTCATCAGCAGCCTCCCTCCTCACCAACCAATTTCCCCACTTTTTAGGCTCATCTCGGTCTCTATTTCTTTTATGAGTGTTTTCACATTCAACCAGAGCCTATACTAGTTATTTTGCATATCAAAATGTCCCATCTATGAAACTGAGTCTTCAGCATGTCTTGCAGGAAAGCCCCAGGGGTGACCCTAGCTCTGTAACAGATCCCTTATGCAACTCTATGCAGATCATTTGGCTCTCTTTTCCTCAGCTCTACCACCATAAAGTGGGAACAATCAGGTTGCTCTGATTCTCACAGCCATAAGGATAAATACACTGTTAAATGCTCTGAAATGCCTTTGATGAAGATTATCTGCTGGACAAACGCATAAAGAGCTAAAAGGGAAAGCTTTGTTGCCACTGTAAATTCACTATGATTTCAAGTGCGGAAGTGCTATTTTAATCCAGAATTAAAATTTATTTGCTTTAAAAGGACACCAAGCAATCAATTCCTCTATTAAAACAATATAAATAAGGTTTATTTTCCTATTAAAAAGTAGTGTAGACTGCATGCACAGTTCGTGGCGCAGCATACAGCCTTGCCATGACGGCTTGGGGTGGCCTGGGGCACAGGTTTGGAAATTGCTCCTGTTAGCTGGTGCACAAGTAGAACAGGTTGCCCAGAAAGGTGATGGATGGCATGTCCTTGGAACCTTTCAAGGTTAGGCAGGACCAGGCTCTGAGCACGTAATGGAGCTGTAGGTGTCCCTGTTCACTGCCAGGGAGTTAGACCAGACTGCAGTTAAATATCCCTTCCAACTCAAGCTGTTTTGTGGTTTTATGATTCTAAGATGTCCCTTCCTACAACCATGACTATGGGAGTGAAGCTGCAGACACAGGAGAGCCTGGGAATACATCTTGCAGAAAGGGCAGGTGACGTTGGGTAATGCCACAGCTGATAACATGAACAAGGAGAGGAAAAATAACTAGTGTTGGATTAAAGAGAAATTGCATATACATCAGCACATGGTGTAGGTATGTTGATGGAAGTGACAAGCAGGAAGGGACAGGTTGTCCTTGCTGTAAGCTGAGGAATCAGGTTTTTGCTGACAAAACCTCCATCCTTGCACTTCTCCCTTCTGTTTGCCTCTTTTTTGGTGAGGTCTCTACCCAAGTTATGAACATGGCGAAAACTCACCCGATGTGCCTTTTCCCCTGACCCCACAAGTAACAACAGTGGGATCAGCCAAAGTCAATTCTTGCAAGGCTCTGTTTTGGTCAGAAACAGAAAAAATCAAAAGTAGAGAGCGCAGATGGTGCTCTGGGCATGTATTCACTGTGCAGGGGAAGCTAAGGGTGCTGAGATAGGGTCTCCTACCAGTCCTCCACCATCAATCTTAGAGCAGCATGCCAGCATGGACACGCAGCAGCTGTTGCGGTAAGTTCATCGGATAGCATGCACATTTATTAAAGTACCTTTAGCACACTTACTAAAACATATATTTAGCTAGGGAAAATAATCTTGCCCTGCCTATAAAAGTCAAAGTTTGCCTTTATAAATAACTCCAGGAGCCCTGCACGCATCGGAGGAAATGGTGACAGCGTGTGTGCTCAGTCTCCTTCTCAGAAAAACTCTCTGAATAAAATATAAACATGGTGAAATATAAAGAACAGTTTGGTGAAGATAATGAAATCTAGTGAAGCCAATAATTTACCCTGTAAATCAGACAGTCACTTCTCCCTTACAAGTTGCCTGCCCTGATTTACACCTTACACCTTATTTCCAAGCTTCTCCCCGCTTTATTGCAAGCACTCAGGGCAGGCTGTGTGTGTCTTGGTTGCTGGCATACCCGTTCATTCCTACCTTGAAATGTCCCACTCTACCATAACCCATCGGCTTGATTCACTTGTTCTTTTTTCCAGTGTCTTCTCACAAGTTCCCAAAGAAGAAAAAGGATGGACAAGGCTCTGCAGCCAGCTGACAGCAAGCCCCTGCTTGGCTCAGTCCCATCTTCATTGCTTGTTCCTTCCTCTTTTAGGTCTGAGCAAGCAGAGCTGACAGAGTATCTCTCTGAACTGGAGAGGATGTGCCTGGTACGGTCTGCACGTACATGAGGTATGGTGTGCAGGGGGTGCTCTGCCCATGTGGGCACATGGGAAAGTAGGGAAAGCAGTAGGGAAAGCACTGCATCTCGAGGAGCCATTCTGATGTGTGCTCCCTCAGTATTAAGATCTCTCCAGGCTTTCTGTATCTGGTAATATTGCTCTTGTTTTAAATTCTTCTCATAATTTCAAGAGAAAATTCTTTGTGACAAACGCTGTTGATTTAAAACTAATGTTTAGCCAGAAATGGGTAATTGTATTAGACCAAAAAAAAGCTGCTGTAAAATCGGCCCCAGTCTGATTTTTAATTTACTGCATCATCAGCTACTTTTATGATACTATTTAATCTGCTGAAATAAAACTATTGCTCTATGAATGTCTCTGATGCTCAAGGAAGATTGTTTTTAGCCATTCTGCTCTTGGGGCCCAGGAGCTGTTAATTATTCTATGAATTATTCCTGCAAATGCATTTATTTACATTTGTTTTAATTGTCACAGTGCTCAGAGAAGTTATGTTTTCTGTGAAGTCGTTTTTAACCCTTGGAGAGGGAAAAGGGACAGTGCCCATCACTGCTTCACACTGGTCCTCCTAACTCCTTTTGCCTTTCCATGGAAAACAACTCCCAGCAATGCCAAAACAATGCCCAGCAATGCCAAAACACTGCCTTGTGCCTTTCTCATGAATACAGTTGGGTGCAGCATTGGGTTTTGCCTTCTCTGGGGTGAAAAAATCAGCCGCAAGGGCCTGTTCCAAACCCATCATTACCTACAGCACATCCCCACTGTGCACAGCTGATCTGGGGCTGTGTTCCCGCACAGACTGCAGGCTATTTTCAGGCAAATCGTAAAAAAATAATTCTGCTTTTTCTTGACTATTAACTTCCTCCAGAAATAGTGAGAATGGAGGTGATGCTATGGAACTCCCCGGAACAACACACCACCAAGTGAGAAAATTGTGAAAAAGAGAATTTCCTTTGTAAAATATCTATGGCAACATGTAATCCACCCAAAAACACACCTAGTTTAAGATAAGAATGAAGCCAGTTGACTGTTTTCTGTTCTTTTCAATGAACAGCAGCAGCTCTCATAAATATTACCTGTGGGATAAATGAATGCAGTGGGAGGAAAAAGGCTGCAGGTGTGACCAACAATGTACATGTGTGGCACGAGCTGCTGGGTTTCGATATTCCTCATCCATTACTATTGCAGTGTTAGGTTTACTGGCCCTGCTAAGCAGCTGAGCACCTGCCTGCGCCGAGAGTGGGAGCAGGCTGTTGTCAGATCTGTTGCAGACAATCAAGTGATGGTTACAAGGCAAAGTACAGTAAAACAAATAGTTCTGAATGCTGCGCAACCACCTCTTGTTTCATCCAAACGACGTCTGTTTGGTTATTTCCTTACGGTCGAACGGCTGCTCCCTGGGCAGACAGCAGAAGTCTCCTTTTACCTCGGTAATTAGCTTGTTTTGAAAGCTCCCACAAATTCTCCCTATCATAAATTTTGCATTGCTCCGCGCACAATAATGCACATAAAATTAAATAAACAATTTAATTAATTTAATTAAAATTAAATATTAAACATATTGTGTATAAGAAGCCCGTGTCTTTGATTTAATTGGGCAGGAGTACCCAAAGCAGTTTGGGTAACAGTGAAAAATAATTAAAAACAACAAGTACGGTCGCCTCTGGGTACGAAGAGTAGTTGGGAGCTTTCTCCTGAGAAAGGTTTATTTAATTAAAACTAAACTAATCTTTGGAAAACACTTGATAAGCATTTCATAATACAAATCATAATCCAAAAATGAAGCTTATACTTCGCTTACATGATACAGGAAAATAACATTAAATAATTCAACTCTGCCACCAGCCACTTGCCTATCACGGAATAATTCAGCAGAGAGCATGTTTACCATCTTTACATTTTCTGTACTGCTCAGTTCATCTGGATATTTATTGGTAAATTATTGCAAGGCATGATGGATCCGCGAGTGATAAGGCTGAGGGTTAATGCTGTATTTGGACTGGTTATTTCCTCTCATAGTTGTGACACCAGGCTAGCATCGAATCCCCAACCAATTCTTGGATGACACCTTTCCAAGGTAGAGAATATTATTTCCAGCATCTCCCACCACCAGAGGAGAAATGGATTATTTATAAGGTGGTGTCTATATCAATACATCCTGCTGGCGAATGTTTGCATTTCTGATACCATGCAGTGAGCACTGCAGCTCTCTGCAATACTTGGACCCTTCCCAAGGTGGCCAACCAAGACCCGGCACCCAGCTGGCTGCCCTGCACTGACGGGTTTACAGGGCATCTCAAAAACAAATGTTTCATTCTGACACCTGGACAGCAGCAGCCTCTCCAGCTATCTCCTACAGGGCACTGATGCCAAACAGATCTCTAAAAAATGATTGTGCCCAAATAGATCCTAATTGACACTCTCAAGCAAGTGCCCAGCGTAACTGAGTGTCCCTCATGTTGCACAGAGCAGCTTTAAAGGGATCATATAATTTCAGTGACCTCGGAGTATGATGCCAATGGGCTCGAGCACATGGATGGGCAGGGGCCCTTACGTTGCCTGGATCTGCTGGGCGACCCAGGTTGTGCTTTGTGTGAGCTTTTCCTGGGAAGAGGCCATTAGCTGATGCAGAGTTTGTTCAGTTCCTCTCCCGCCCACAGCTTTGAGCAGAGGACGCAGCAATTTATCAGGAGTTTCTGCCTAACAGAGGTACAAAGGGGCCCTGCACAGGGTGTGGGAATTTCCCGCATGTTAATGAACCTCATACTGTAAAAGACTGTAGACCAAATCCTTCAGTCCTCACACAGACAAAAGTCCACACCGACTTACCCAAAATCTCCCTGCAAACGCCCATTCAAGTCAACAGCATTTTGCCTGGGCGAGTGCTGAGGATTTGGCCCAGCGGTTGCCGCTGCAATTGCGCACTGGCAAGAGAAGAAGATTTACCACAGCCCCAGCCACCAACCCTTGTCCCTGCGGTGTCACCCAACAAGACAGCCACAATGTCCCCATCCTACCTATGGAAGGACATAGCACAAAAGGAAGGAACATCCAGAAAATAATAGAAATGTAACAACAAAAAAGGAAAGTGAGCCCGATTTTATTTGCTTGTTTTGGCCGTATCATAGCTCAGCCCTTCCTCACCATCGTGGTTCAATATTTGCTGATCGAAAATATAGACTGGCTGCGAGGCACAGAGATAGCGATTATCATCAGAAAGCAATGGGCACTAAAAGAATGGCATTTCCAGAATGTAAAACAGACATTCAGAAGAACAAACAGAGCAGGGAAGAAACGACAGTCATTTGCAAGTAAAATATTACCAAACAATATAACATTGGATTAACTGTTTCATGTATTTATTGTGGAGGAATATATAGAACTTTACATGAGAAACTCACGGTACAAGCAAGAAACAAAGCAGCCTTTTGAACAGCCGCCTTTTAACTTCAGAGCTCCTGCACATGCAGCACAAGGGCTGCTCCCACTGAAGCAACAGCTCTGAGTGAGTTCAGGATTGAGCCCTATGGTTTTAAACTTTCCTCCTGCAACGTCCCTTTTGGAAATATTGCAAACCCCCCAGTCTAGGCACATCGATGTGCTTTGGACAGGAACTGTGACATGGCAAAAAGGAAGCAAAGATGCACTGTGGGGCTGATGCTGAAAACTGCAAGAAAAGGAGAAAAGAAAGAAAAGGAGGGAAAAGGGAAAGCAGCATGCAGGGAGTCTGATCCTGCACCAGTGTGGAGCAAAGCACTGAGCCTGCAGTATGGCTGTGCACAGGACGTGGCCTGCCCCCATTTCTGCCCTTTGTTATGGTTTGCTGGAAATGCTGGAGTGCAGGATGTGCTGCTCAGGGCCACGCTGTGCTTCATGGAGCTGTGGGGTTCCAGATATTGGGGCAGCTCTACGCTCTGCCTTTATAGGTTTTCTCCCTTCTGATGTTGTCTGAAATGCACACATAATTCCTGTGAATCACTATGTGAATCTGTGACTAGTTCACGACTTTTTCATAAGCTCAGCAACACGCCAAACTGTGCCTGGGCCCCATTCTAAAGGGCAGAACCTGTGCAGAAACAGCAACACAAAAAGAGCTGCGGTACTCGGGCTGATCGCTGCTCCCTGCAAGCACCACAGCCACCCGTTGGGATAATGAAAGCACAGCATCAGAGATGCACCAGATCAGGGCAAGAGGTTGGGCTGGGTTAGCACCACCTTTGCTCTGCTTGATGCCAGGAGCTGCGCTGGGTGACTCAAGGAGTTATCTGCAAGTCCATCTGCGTTCTGTGCATAGGGAGCAGCCGTATTTATTTGAGGTGCTCAATTTCTCAGTGTAAGCGCACTCTGTCCTAATTAAGTGAGTGTCCAAGCCTCTTTTGAGCTGCTCGGAAGCAGATTCTGAAGTCCTGCCTTACTGTCAGCTTCATTTGTATAGAATTCCTATGGAACACAAGGGCACATCTGTGGGTAACTTTGATCCTCAGAATCCTTACTGCTAGAGCAGGAAAAAGCTGAAAGAAAGGAGTTCTTAAACAAGAAAACCACCAGCAGGACTGAGCACCTAATATGTGGTAATAACACTAATGACGTCATTCGTGTTCAGCCATGTACATGTGGGGTTTTGCTCCTGGATGTGAATGCAGTCATATGGAGCTGTGTTTTCACAGTACAGCCTCCTGAGCCCCATCCTGCTGCCACTGAAAGCCGTGGCAGAGCTCCCAGCTTCTCCACTGCTATCAGATTAGCTTTGTTCCATGGGCTGAAGCAATCTAATAGATACCAGGTGGCCCTGGTAGTGCCTGTGTGGTCTACAAGTAAGTGAAACATATTTTAAGGAGTCAAATATGAAACAGCTACATCACAGAACCTGCAATAACCCCAGCTGGTATTATTATCTATGGAGGACACGATCAGTATCTAAAATGTGACTCCATATATATTTATTTGATACATCCTATAACAGATGTGTTCTGAGGTAAACTCAGCTGCATGCTAAACCACTGCAGAAACAGATTAATATTTACACTCATTTCTACAAGAACACACAGCTCTCTTGTGTTTTCACTTAAGAGAAAGAACCCCAAACAACCTTAAATTAATCCAGAAATCCACTTTAAGTATGTGAGTCAGTTTGTAAAAGGACCTGCAGAAGTAAAAACTGTGTGTGAACTGTCCTGGCTGCTGCTGTGATGTTTAGCTCACTCATTGCTCCATGCACCCCGTGCTGTGAAATCCATACCTGCTCCAGAAGTACAAACTGGAGGAAGATGGGACACTACCTGAGCAGCACCATGATATATATATATATATGCACACATCCTGTGCAATGGATGCTGCTGGAAATGGATGAGGACTTCCTTGGTGCTCTCTGCTGGTGTGAAAGTGGGGTTCAGCCTGGCTCAGGTGAAGCCCTCTGTGCTCTGCTCTGCAGCAATGGTTGGGGACTGCCCTGCCCACCCCATAGCCTGACCTTAATTCACAGCACGTGTGGAGAGTGACCTGAGTTCTGCTTGGTTTGCCCATCTGAGCTCCCACCACAGCTCAGTGACATAGAAACGTGCATATGGGGAGATTCCAAGCAAAGCTCAGCCCACTCCATGGAACCACCCCCAAAAAAATCAAAGTTACTGATCATTTTCCCAATCCAATTAAAGATTCTCAAGCGTGATGAGGTCTACCATGGTTCCAACACAGAGGGGATGTCTCCTGTGCTATCTGCGTGCTGAGGATTGGTTCTTCTGGTGTGCTCTTCCCTTGCAGTTTCCCATCTATAAGAGATGGATGCTCTATCCTTGGAGACATCCAAGGTCAGGCTGGATGGGGCTCTGAGCAACCTGATCTACCTGCAGAGGAGTAATTGGTGTTTCATTTGGTACCCAAAAATGCAGTACTACCTCTGCTCTTATCTGCCAGCAGCCGTCCTCTTTCATCATGGATTCATCTCCTTAAGAAGCTCAAATACTTGCACTTTGCCAATGAAGATCTTGGAAAGTACGTTCAGGAGTAGCTTATTTTAACATTAATCACTTTTAACAAGACTTTTACCAGAGCGGGGAGAACGCGGAACTAATCGTTGGAAGAGCTGGTCAAGTTTATTGCAATGGGGAACTGTCGGGCAATTATGATTTATTTATTTGGGGGGAGATAAGGCGAGCATTGTTCTCTGGTGAGAGGAGGAGGAAAGGAAAAAAAAAAAAAAAAAGAAGCAAAAAAAAAAAAGACTATGGCTGGTCTTAAAGTTAATGTTAGTTCCTTCTCATGCTCTTTTCACAACGGAGGGGAAACGTGAGGGTCTGGTAAAAAGGGGGGAAAATAAGGAAAAAGGAGAGGGGAAAAAAGGAACAAGGGATCTGCCCCGTCACTGCCGCAGCTCCCCGCGTCCCTGCGGTGCTCTCCTGGGGAGAAGACCCGCATTGCCCGATGCGGTCTCGTCCCGCACATCGGGAAAGTGCTCCGAGGGGCACCGGGATATTGCCACCCCCCGCCCCTGGGCTGTTCTGCTGCTGCTCACTGCTCGCTGCGCTCCGAACAGCCCGAGCGCGGATGAGAAAAAAAATAAACAAATAAACAAATAAAAGTTAAACCAAAACAAAACAAAGCCGAAATGTGCCTGTGGCCCTGCTTGCCCCTGCAGCCCCGTCCCTCCATTCCCCCTCCGCCGCAGCCCCGACGGCCCGGCGGTGACGCAGGGAAAAAAGCTTTCTGCGGATCTCCTTTCCCTCCGAGTGGACGGTGACCATACACAAACCGACCGGAGCTCTGCTTTGTGCAGGGGTTGCTCACCTGGTGCACGTACAGATCAGACCTCGGAGCAAAGGACTTCAATGCACAGCACAGCCCGATTCCCGAATCCCCACTACTACCACTACCCCCCATAGTGCACAGCAGCGTTGCACAGTCCACATACACCTTAAATCGCCCTAAGGCATTGGATGCGGCGCGCAGAGGTGAACCCAACGCGCCGCCCGAGGCCGCTCCATGCTCCGCACCCGGCAGACGGTGAAAAGTTACGGATTTGTTTTTCTCGACTCACAACTCTCCTCTGTTAGCTCCGAATTTCACCCCTTTGCCGCCCGGCAAAGCTTTTCCCAAACAGTTTGAGATCAAATCGGGAGCTCTGGAGCAGCGTTTCTGTCCGCCCACAGTTTAGTTGTTGTAAGACGGAATGAAACGGGATCGAACCGCTCTCACCCCCGAGACGCCGCAGCCCCGGCGGGAGCCGCCTCTGCCCCCCACCGCCCAATTCGAGACCTCACGGCCCCGGGGAGTCCCTGCAGCCCCACCACCCCCACCTTATAGCTGCTCCGGACAACCAAACGTGAGCGCCGGCTCGGCGAGCAGAGCTCCTACCTCCGCTCGGGCACGGTTAGCGCCGCTTCGGACCTGACTCGACGGGGAGGGAGAGGTGCAGCGCGTGTTAACGTTCACTGTACAACACCGGGAGCTCCGCTCTCATCGTCCCGGGACGCGCGGGGGAACCCTTCCGAGCCGCCCCGCAGCCGCTGCGCCCTTCGACGGGGGGAACGCGGAGCCGGGCAGCGCAGCTCCCACAGCCCTGAGAGCAGCGGGGAGGGGAAAGGAGCCCTCTTGTAAAGCTCGCGGCCGTCGGAGCCCTCAAGATAAACATCATTAGAAATCATTGTAATTGGGATTGTGAAAGCTGACCTCTGACCCGCCGGGCTACGTGTCACAACCGTGTCTGCTTTGATTCCTCGAAAGGCGGCACAAAGGAACAAGCTCCGTGACAGGAGGCAGAGGGATCTGCGATCCGGCCCGAGGGGACCGACGGGGGGAACCGCACGTGGCCTCCCTCCCCCGTGCCTCATTTGCATATGCAAATCAGCCGGGCGCGGGGCCGCCCCGACGGCGGGACGGGGGCAGGCGGGAGGCCCTGGAAGCGGAGAGAAACGGGGCTGCTGTGGGGCCTGACGCGGGCAGGGAGTGGCGGAGGGAGGGGGACGACTCCTACTGCTACCTCCGGGGAGCGGGTGGTGGAGGGGAGCTGACCATCATTTCCGATGTGTTTTCCTCCGGGGCTTTTCTGCTCGCACGTTGCTCTGTCCGCCCCGTCCAGCCCCTATGCGGGCGGTGCTCTCTGACCGCAGCTCCGTGCCACAGCCGGACTCATCCGACGCTGAGGACGGGGCGGCCTCGCTCACCACTCCGCTGCCTTTCATGGGGCTGGGGATGGCGCATGTGGCTCTGCCTCACCCGGGGTACATCAGTCCCCAACGAGGCCAGACCTGATTCCCTTGTCTGCTTTTGCTCTGCTAACGCTCGCAGAGAAATCCTAAATGCATAATTACCCTAGCAAGCCTGATTTGCTTAAATAATCCTCTTTAGGCTCCCCTTAATCTGCTCTATATTCCTCCCACCGTCCTTCTCCTTGCCTGGTCCGGCTCTGCCGAGCTTGGTCAAACGCCGATCCCGTGCCCAGGAGGCAGCAGGTAGGCGGGGTGGGGAGCAGGGGGATGCTGGGAACCCCTAGCCTTAATGTCACCTTAGTGTCACCTTAATGTCACCTAAATGTCATTCTCTTTCTGGGCGGGGAAATCACGCTGTGCGGGTTCCCCGTCTGCTCTGCGACCGCACAGAAATATCCGACGGCCGCAGCTGGTAGAGATCCATTGGGAGGGCCGGCGCCCTGTTTTTAAGGAGAAGCTGACGTTTTGGTCTCTGCAGCTCCAGGGAAGTGCGGGAAGGAGGACGAAGGCAAAGATCTGAATTTAAATCGGGGCTGGGATGGGGGAAGGCGATTTCTCTGCATCCCCTCTGTCTCTGATGGCAGCGAGTGGGGAGCAGGATCACCCGGTTCTGGAAGTGCCCCCAACCCGGTCCCTCTGGGGAGGGCTCTTCCCTTTGCTCTGTGCAGAAAAATTAAGTTTATGCTTCAGTTTCATCGAGAAAATGGAAAGGGAGAAAAGAGTGAAGAACTTTAGATGGCGCTGTGCAACATTTCTACAAACCCTCCAAACCTTCCCCTGGGCCTGCGGAGAGGAGCGGGGACCTCGGCGGGGTGGGATATTACGGGGTGGGATCCAGGAGGTGGGGTGCAATGGGGTAGGGTGGAGGGAGGTCTGTCCAGGCAGTGCAGCCTCCAGCCGAGCTCGGTGACAGCACGCTGTGGGACGGCGGCGCTGAGTAGAGATAGTTTTGAAAGAAAATAATAATAATAATAACAACTTTTTTTTTTTTTTTTAAATAGCTAAAAAAAAAAAAAAAAAAAAAAATCAAACAAAAATCCCAGAGGCCGTTTCTCTCTGTCCCTTCCCCTCGACTTGTGGGAAAACCCCTAAAACCTCCGACGGGGTGAGGCCGAGGGGGCCGCACGCTCGCCTGTAGGTGCTGGGCGCCTACAGCTCGCCCACCCTTAAGCTCACCCCGAGCCCACACCCGGCCCACTGTAAGCCCGTTCTGAGCTCACCCCACAGCCCCACTCGGCCCAGGCACGGCCTCGGCGGGGCCGCGGGGAGCCGTGCACACGGGAGAAGGGCTCCGCTCTCGGCTCTCCCCGTTTCTCTCTTCCTGTCCGTCGGTTGAGGGCCTCGAGAAGGGGGTTTAAGAGAAGCTGCAAGCAGCAGCAGCCCCGTCTCGTGTCCCGTCAGATCGGCACAGCCCGGCCCTCGGAAGCCCTCAAAAGCGGTGAGAAGCCGAAGCGAGGCGTGATGGGCTCCGCGCATCCCCAGCGGCTGAGCAAAGGCAGCGGGCCGCGGCACGGATCCTCCCGCAGCCGCCATGTGTGGAGCAGGGCAGCTGCGGGGCAACGCCGCGTTGGCTCCGAGCGTCCGACTGAGAGAGTGCCGCTCTGCGTACAGAGCTTCGTTCCTCGTTAAAAAAAGGAAAAAGGGAGGATAATGCCCGAACAGAATAAAAAAATAAAATGATAGGAAAATAAATTTAAAAGAAAGAAAGAAAAAAGAAAGAAAAATATTAAAGGTCGGAGTGCTTTAAAACAGAAGAGAATCGCTTTAAAAATTCACTGCACTGATCCACCAAAAACCAAAACTCAGCAGCGCTGTGCGTGCACAGATGTGTTTGTGCCACACACACACGCACTGAAAGAAGGAGCCGCGGCAGCCGCGTGCTGAGCACAGCCTACACTTTATTTCAGACTACAGATTTCTGAACATAATAAAATCTTTGGCTTGGAGCGGCCGTTCAGCCTCGCAGTCTGTGGATCAGATTTATTTTTTTTTTTTTCCTCGGGAAAAAAAAAATAAAAATAAGAGAGGGAGAGAGAGAGACAGAAATTCACACACACACACAAATATGGATCGAACGGAAGAGCGGAGGCGGACACCAAAAACGAAGAGCGACGGACGTGGGGAGGAAAGGAAAGCAACAAACGAACAAAAGAGAGAGGGAGAGAGAAGGGGAGAGAGAAACCGTCCAGCAAATAGAGATCGCTACACATATTTCTTACCTGAAATTAAATATATACAAGGTCATATGTTTGGCTATATAGAGATTTTTTTTTTTTTTTTTTTTTTGTAAGCGTTCATATTTCTTTTTTTCTCGTTCGCAGTCCTTATACTATGGATAGACAATAGCTCTGTGTTCCTGGCACCTGTCGGCGCGGGGCCGTCACTCGCTCTCCTCTTTGTCCTGCACCGTGGTGGTGGAATGGTTGTACAGTCCCTGGGCCATGAGGTGCAGCGCCAGCCCGTTTTTGATGCCCGTCGCTTTCTTGATCTTGGCCCGCTTGTTCTGGAACCAGATCTTGATCTGGGACTCGTTGAGGCTCAGCTCCTGGGCCAGGCTCTGCCGCCGCTGCTCCGTGATGTAGCGGTTCGCCTGGAACTCCGCCTTCAGCCGCTGCAGCTGCTCGGCCGTGAAGGCGGTGCGCGGCCGTTTGTCCTCCTTCTCCGTCTTCTTCTTCTTCAGCTTCCTGGTGCGGGGTCCTGCGGGCAGGGCAACACACACCGCTGCGCTGGGCCCCGCCGCCGCCCGCCCCGACGGAACGTGGCCCGACGGGGGCGACCCAACCCGGGGAGAGCGGGCCCCGGAGGACCGAGGCCGCGGAACTCCCTCGCCCACTGCCGCCGAGGCCTCGATGTAGGCCGGAGCTGCGCTCCCGGCGCGGCCGTTCCCTTCCCCGCAGCGGGAGCGGTCTGAGCCCAGCACCGCGCAGCGCTCGGAGCGCCCGGGCCGGGCGCTGGGAGAGGCCCCGCGGACGGCTGCGGGTTACACAAAGAGCGCGGCCGCGCCGAGCCGAGCGGCGGGGATCGGGGCACGGCGTGCGGATACCTCCCCGGGCCCGGAGGAAAGGGAAGGAAGGAAGGAAGGAAGGAAGAAAAGAAGGGAAGGAAAGCTCGAGTGCACGGTCCCTAAGAGCCGGGAGCCGCGGGCCCTGACAGCTCGATCGCTCAATCCATCACCGCAGTCAATCAAAGCGGCTTTTCCCGAGTTTGAAGGCGATGGAAGTGTCAATAACGGCGGCGGAGCGGCCCCGGCCCTACTGCACCGCGCTGGGGATTGGGAAGGGGGGGGTGGAGGGAGGAGAAACCGGGGTGTTACTGGGGGTCATCTCCTAGCCCTCATCTTAAAAATAAAAAATAAAAATTAAAAAAATACTGCAATTAATTTGCCACTGACGGTGGCAAAACGAAGTGCTGCGGGCCCGGCTCCAGGGGGACCCTCCTGGCTCGGCCCCTCCAGCAGCCGTTTGCAGCCCTTCTTCCTTCTCCTCCCCATAAAACAGCCCTCAGCGGCCCAACTACACGGGGCTGGAGCGATCCCCACGAAAAACGGCTCTTTGCCTGGGGAAAAGGAACGGACTCCCGGGGCACCCGGCTCTCCGCACGGCCCCGGCGCCGAGCAGATCCGAACGGGGCTCTCGGAGGAGGATGGGGACCGGGACCCTCCCCGCGCCGGGCTGAGAGCCACAGGAGGGAGGCAGAGGGAAGAGGGGCACGGAGAGAGCTGGGGGGATCCGCGCTATCCTTACCCGAGGAAGGCCGGTCGGAGTATCGCGTACAGTACACCCAGGCGGGCCATACCAGCGGCTGCTGCGAGTCGGGCTTGAGCACGGCTCCTCCATTATTAGAGCCCATGAGGAGGATGGCGGGGCTGCCGTGCTCCCCGTACTTGGCTGCCGGAGTCTCGCCGCCGTCTCCCTGTGCCTTGGCCGCCCCCGCAGACCCCGCAGCTCCCGCGGCCGTTCCGGGATTCGCTTTGGCGGCGGTGCCGGCGGGCGCGGAGCCGTCGGGAGCGCAGTTCGAGTCCGGGCAGAGGAGCGCGGAGGAGGGCGCGTGGGGCGGCCGGGCCAGCAGCGGGTTGACGTTCTCTCTACCTGCGCTCTGCGCTCCGTCCCGCTGTTCCCGGCCGCCTCCTCCTCCTCCTCCTCCTCCCGTCGCAGCACCGGTGGCGGCGGGCAGCTCCTTCTTGCAGCCGAAGTCCGGCCGGAGGATGTTGTCGATGAAGAAGTTAGTGGTGCGGGGCGGCGGCGGCGGCGGGGGGCGGCGGCGGGGCAGGGGCAGGGGGCAGGGCGCGGCGGGGGAGGCGGGCGCGGGGCTGGGGGACACCGGAGCGCTGTCGCCGTCGCTGCCGCCTCCACCGCCGCCTCCGCCGTTCGCCGGCCCCGGCGGCGCCGCGTCCCGGTGGTGGCCGTGCCCCTCCGGCGGCTCTTCCATGCTCAGCCCCCGCCACGGAGAGAGACGGAGAGGAGATCGCCGCTTCGCCGTTCGCTGCTCGCTGTTCGCTTGCTGCTTTTTTTTTTTTTTTCCTCTTTTTTCTCCTTTTGCCCCCCCCCCAGCCCCCACACACAGCCACTTTACGCCCACTCCGCTTTGGCGGTGGGTGGCGGGTTAAAAATTTTCAAAAAAAAAAAAAAAAAAAAAAAGAAAGAAAGAAAAAAAAAGGAAAAAAAAAAGAAAAAACGAGTCCAAAAAAAAAAAAAAAAAAAAAAAAAAAAAAAAAAAAAAAAGCACCAAATCCACTTGTTGGGCCGGAGCGGAGCTGAGCTTTTTTTTTTTTTCTCTCTCTCCCCCTCGCACGGATGGATCCAAAACCGGGAGACACTCGAGGGCTTCTCTCCCCTTATATATTTCCAACAGCAAAAAAAAAAAAAAAAAAGGGGAAAAAAAAAGGGAAAAAAAAAAACCCAAACCCGCGTGCAGCCGCACCGCGGCCCCCCCCGCGCCCGCCCCCCGCGGAACCCCTTAGCAGCCGCGCATGGCCCCGCGCTGCCGCCACGCTCTGCCCACGGCCCCGCAGCCCTTCCCCGGCGGCGTGCGCGGCTCTGCTTTCCCTTCACCTTTTCTCTTGTTTTCCTTTTCTTATTCTTTTTTTAATAATTCCTTCCCACCCACCCCCCCTCCCTTATTATTATTATTTGGTTTTGTATTTTTTTTTTTTTTTTGGTCCCCCGCAAAAAAAAATTTGGGGGGGAGGAAAAAAAAAAAAAAAAAAGCCAATCTCTGACAGCTCCGATCTTTGCAACAAACTCTCCCTAAAAAAATCCCTCGGCCACACTTTTTTTTCGCTCGCACCGGAAGCACGTGAGGCGGCCCCGCACGTGGGGGCGGCCAATGGTTCGCCGCCGCCGCCGCTGACACCCCGCTCTTCGCCCAATGGCCAAACCCGACGGGGCGCCGCGATAAATACCGCGTGGGGCCGGGCCGGGGCGGTGGTGGCGGCTCGACGGGGTGGGGGCACGCCCGTGGGAGCCCCCCATCCATTATAGAGCTGCCTTAGAATGCCCGCGCTATAAAGCGCCACTGTAGAGCCCCTAGTATAGAACCTCCTTCGAGCATCTTCTTTACAGCACCCCTATTATAGAGCCCCCTCAGAGTGCACCCATTATAGAGCCCCTTTACAGTGCCCTCATTATAGAACTCCATTATAGTACCTCGATTATAGAGCCCCTTCAGGGTGCTTCCATTATAGAGACACATTATAGAGCCCCCTTAGAGTGCCCCCATTATAGCGCCCCTTATAGAGGCCCATTATAGCGCCCCCTTAGTCCGCCTCTATTGGAGCGCCCCCCTCGCGTCTCCACCCTCATAGCATCCCATTATAGCGCCCCCCGTTTTAGCGCCCCCACCGCCTGCAGCGCCCTCCCCGCTCCCCGGCCCTGGGAGCCCATGATCTGGGGCGCCCCCAAATCGTAAACCTTTCCCCAAATAGTAAAGCCTGCAACTTTCCCAAATACATGTAAACCCCGCAGGCTCTCAACTCACCCTCTTTCAATTTTGATTTTGTGTTTCCATGTCGGGGGAAGGAGAGACGGAGAGGGCCTCTAGTTGAAACTTTTCGTTTTTCATTCCTTTAGAAAACAATAGTAATCATGTTTTTAAAAATATATAGGGCTAAATAATGGGAAATGAAAGGGCGAACCTGCAGCTGCCGCGCTGCCTCGCTCCACACTGAGCGGCATCGGTACTATTTTGGGGGATGAAAAGCCGCCTGCCTGAGGTTGGTCTGTGGGTTCGGGCTCCGAGAGCGGCCCTCCACCCCGCGGTGCTCTGCTCTCAGCTCAGAGCGAACACCTCGGGGCTGCGGGAGAGAAATTAGGGATTTGGAAGGATGGAGAGACCGGTGCATGGTTTATCAGTGTTTTGTGTTCCTAAACATTAACGTGTATGGAAAAGAATAAGAATAATGCATAACCCTAAGGCCGGATTTGGTGTCTCTCGGCCTCCCGGGGCCGCAGCTGCTGCCCTCTCTCCGCTGGCACCCGACGACCCCGAGGGGGCTCCGAGCGGCTTCAAGCGCCCCGCGGCCACAACTCCGTGCGGGGCTCCTGCGGGCACCTGCGGGAAGGGGCGGCCCCGAAAAGAGCCCATTTTCCCCCAAAAGAAAACAATGACGAGAGGAGGGGAGGCCGCATCACGTGCCATCTCCCGTACGTCCTATGTGTGGGATGCGGATGTGCCATAGGTATGTATGGACGTGGGGACGAACACCGGGGGGTGGCACACGGGACCGAAGGCCCCCCCCCCCCGCGCTCCGCTCCCCCCGAGGCGCGTTCGGCTCTTTCCGTACCGCGGAACCTCCCGACTCGTCCCCCCCCAACACCACCTCCCCAAAACGCCGCAGCGCTCAACGTCCGCACTGCAATGAACGCGACCCCCGCTCCCCCTCCCCCCCCCCCTCCCGCTCGCATCCACAACATTGTATCATTTACTCGCCCGAAATTGGGTTTATTTATATTTAAGTTAGCAAAATTGAAATCTTTATCCCAAAAGCGAGCGTGGGTACTTAATTAAATTCTAATTAGGACACTATCAATATCCCATTTAGCCACGTAGCCTTTGTGAGCCGCGGTCCCTTTCAGAGCCGTAAATGGGGGCTCGCCGCCTTATCTCTCCTGCAAGAGACGCCTT